>NW_024383559.1:0-3241 GCF_016835505.1 Polypterus senegalus
TTATATGCTTTAGTCTCTCAAGTGACATAACATCTTCATTTATATAACACAGTTGAAAATGTATTTCAATTTACAGCATTCAGCAGACAGATAAATCTTGTAATCTAATAACATTCTTATGTTTTAAAATTATACAATTTAAAAGGTCCCAAAAATAGTTAATATATATGTGTTTGGCACACACAATTATCTCGAGATAAAATATAAATTCTTAATAAATATGTAATTCAAGAGAAATAAATATGTAATTATGCCATCATTCCCTTGGTAACTTTTCTGGCTACAAAAATTACAGGATATCTATCTGCAAAGTATGAGGTACTTTACAAATTCAGTAAGTTTCAGAAATTCAGAAACAAACAGTAAGTTTGTTTCATTTGCAGGGATACATTTTGAAATCATTCATAGTAATAAAGTAATTGGTAAAGGGAAGTCTAAAAAACCATTTTGTGACTATTGAATAAACTGTATGTTTTCCTAAAGGAGATTTGGGTGTTTTCTTCAAATGCAAAACTTACTTCCAGCATACTTCTGAATTATAATGCAGCATAAAATTTGCTAACATGTATGATTCCAATTTTACATGCTGAAATGGGTTTGGGTACCCCAAAGTAACTGTATGTTTGCATCACCACTATCTGTGCAACCCGTCTAAGATGGGTTGAAATCTTGAAAAGTCATTACTACAAATTTAGGTGATGCCCCATCTTTTGGAATGGAAAATAAAATGCACATGTCTTTGTTCTATGCTATTTTCTATGGGATTCATAAAAACAATATTAATGTTTGTGACGCACCATGTATTGAAATGACAGAGACATAACTAGATAGACACACAGACAGACACACATATACATACTGATTTATTAAGGTGGATGTATTTTAATAGTACAACAGAATGTTACTGAAGATATGGACAAGATTGCATTTTTATGGTGCAGTTACATGGAAAAGTGCTGACTTGATATTAAAGGTGGTATATTCCATACAATCTCTTTCCTGTACAAAGACATTTGATATTAAGTTTTTGTGGAGCAATCTACACTGATATTTTTATCAATTCATGTGTAACACACTGAGGCATCTAAATATATTCAGCCAGTACAAGTTCTGAGGATGAATGTGGTATGTGGTAAACAAATTTCCTTTTTATTGTCTGTATCTCCAGGTGAAGCTGACATTGAAGTTTAGGCAACAGACAAAGAATGAATTTTAAGACTGTTCATGATAGTCCCTCAGTGACTGTTTTCAGCTGAAACAGAATCCCCTCTGTCTAAATGCCATCTCAGATTCATTTGTTATGCTTTGATTAAGAGCATGGCTTCTTTTCTTGTTTTTTGTGTCACTCGATATTCATCAGTTAAATTAATCAATATTTCCTCCTAGCTCATAGATATTGTTTGTGAGTTCATTAAGGTTCATGCTGACAAATCTATTTTTCTGCTATTAGTTAGTTCTGATTGCAACATCTCAATTGCACACTGGCTCTTCCTCCAGAGAGCTTTCATGGGTTGAAACCTAGCCACAGTGGGACTTTCAGTTCAAAGAAAATGAATCATAGTCAATAACTCACATTCTAATTAATAGAGCACTTTGGGTTTTTTTTTTTAGAATGTAAGGATTCTGCACATGTAATTCTTATTATGCATTTAAAACAGCACTTATCTTCTCACATTCTTCCTTCATTCCCCACTATGCAGGCTTTACAACATAGTACTTCTACTTCTGATAAAGAAAGTACAGGCCTGCGCTGATTTACGGCCAATTGAGCTGAGGCCATTTGTATTTACAGTCTAGGGTCATGGAAAAACAACAGGGAAATAATGTTCTAGAAACTGCCAAAACCTGCTGCTAGAGATTTCAGTGGCCATATATCTTTTGTTTATGATATACTTGTGGCAGCGCTGCCAGCCACTGAATAATAGACTGTAAAAAAGCAGTGAGAGAAGCAGTGGTGGAGCTATATGGGTAGCAGTCTTTTGGCTGTCTGCCTTCTTGTACTGATGCTACAACCAAGAAATGGCCACAAACTATAAAGAACTAAAAACAAAATATCATTGCAATTACAGAGTTTCAGTCTTTTGGGACTCTGATTGGCTATGCCACCAAGTATTTTTTTGAGGTTACACTTCACATAGCTAGCATGTCTTTTTTACTTCCAAACTGTGCAGATGGTTTCCACTTTGTATTCAGTGAAAAATATACAAATGCCTTATAAATAGTACAAAAACTTTTATTATTCTTATTTCACACTGTCGTACATGTTTTCTGACTCTTAGAGAGCCCTTTATTGAAATGTCTGGAAGACATTAAAATATGGATTTAACAAAATTTTGTTAGTTTAAATGACAGAAAACAGAGATTGTGTGTTTTGGACCTTCTGATCTTACTTGTACTCCTGCAATTAATCTTGGCCCTTTGACATCCTACTGTAAATCCTTTGCAAAACATCTTGGTGTGATTTTTGAAAATGCCCTCAAATTTGGTAAACTAATTAACTCCACTGTAAAACCTTGTTTCTATTCGCTCAGGGTATTAGCTAAAGTCAAGCCCTTTCTTTCTGTAAATGTTTTTGAAACACAAATTCATGCCTTTGTCTCATCTCACTACATATTGGAGTTAATCAGTCATCCTTTGCTCATCTTCAGCTAGTCCAGAATGCTGCTGCCAGTCTTCTAACAGGTATACAAAAGCAGAATCATGTCACACCAGTCTTATTTTCTCTTTACTAGCTTCTTGTTCGCTACAGGATTGAATTTTACTGTTTGTTTTTAGGTCCCTGAATGGTTTAGCCCCCTTTATCTTACTGACCCTCTTACACCCTTACTCTCCTCCATGATCACTAATGTCCTCTGACCAGAAGCTATTGATCGTGCCAAGTTCTAGACATAGCTTAGAGGAGACTGTGCTTTTGCAGTAACTGTCCCTAAGCTTTGGAATAGTCTTGCTTTTTATATCAAATAAACACCAACTTTGGTCACTTTTAAATCCCGCCTTAGCTTTTTAAACTTGTATATAAGTATTTATTATGGTGTATTTATTTACTGTATATATAGAATTATTGTTGTATTTATAAAAGCTGTATAGCACTTGTGCTCTATAAATAAAACTGACCTGAAATGACTTTAAGGTTTGTTTTGATTAGCACTTGCTCCTCATGGCTAATTCTTACGCATTCGGCCTACACCATATTCCCTTACATCACTAAGTACTGGAAGAATATAAGTACAGTAGAGTCTCG
>NW_024383560.1:0-20000 GCF_016835505.1 Polypterus senegalus
TTGGAAAAAAAATTTTTTTTTTTTTAAAAGGTTTTTTGGCGGGAAAAAATTTACTTTAAATCTAAATAAAAAAGGGCCCCCAATGTATTGGTAATATGGTGGTTATTTGAATTGTTTGAACAAGGGTAGTTTAGGACAGAAGGTTTTAGAAATGTACATGGGGGAATAACAATAATGAAAAAATTTAAAAAATCTTAGTAATTAAATTCAAACCCCATTGTTTGGATATAAATTTTAAGGAAGGATGGGCAGAAAAGGGGGGGTGGTTGTTTATATCAAACAGAATTTAAACATAAGTCCTTTTAGTTTTAACCTGTCCCCATCTTACTAAAAACTTTTGGCTTCATCTTAAAACATTAATAAAGGGGGCCTTTTCCCTATTTTTAAAAATTTTTTATAGACCCCCTAATCAAACATAATTTAAATTTAAATTTTTAAAAAAGTCTTGTTTATAAGGGGAATATTATGCCCGGGGGGACTTCAACTCCTTTAAAGGGGATAATTTTTCAAATAAACACTGGAAAAGGTTTTAAAAAAATGTGACTTTTTTTAAAATTTATGCTAAACAAATGAGAGGAATTCAAAAGGTTAGTATTTTGTGTTCATATAGAATTGAGGGTAAAAGGGGTGGTTGAACATTTTTTCAGTTTTCTTATGGGTCTTAGGGGTTAAGATTAGGGGTCTGTAAAGGGGCAAACCCCATTCCCCTTCGTGTGATTTTGGTATAAAAAAAATAAATTTTTTGTAAAGGCTAAAACAAATTTGAACAGATGCTGCAAAACTCAGGAGGATAGACTGGGGGAAAAGCTTTTAGTATAAAGAAAAATTGAAGCAGTGGAACAAGTTTAAAACTTTTTACATTTAATGCGTAGGGGAAATAACTACCTTAAAATTGTGGAAAATTTTTCCCAAAAAAGTCTGCAGGGGGTAAGGTTTAAACAAAAACCCCACTGTGAATTGGTGAACTTATGAAATGGGGGGCATCTTGAAGGATAGCACACTAAAGACATGTAACAAAAAAAATATCAGATGGGTTGAAAGATGACCCCAAAAGGTTTTTTCACTTTTCCGTAAAGAGCAGTCAAGGAGGGGGAAAGTTCAACAGGAAAATGCGGAATGTTGAAAATCATGAAATAGATCAAACTCAATTTTCTGAAGTCTTCCATGAGAAATAGATAACCCCCCAGTGGAAAAAAATTTACTACTGAATAGTGGGTGATTTGAAAAATTTCAGGAATATTTTTGATTAAGTAGCTGAAATAAACAAAACAAAAAACTGGAAATAATATTTATCCTCAACTTCTCAAGGGTGTTAGTATTACATATATAAATTCTTGGCCCAAAATTTTGGAAGTCAGTGCACACTGGGGGAAAAATGATTGAAATTTTTTAAACACTAAATTCTAAAAACCCCTGAAAACCTTGTAAAACAGCCCACCTTTAAAACTTTCACACCTCTCTGTCAGCATCTTTTTGTCTTTTTTGTGTTGAAAGCCAAACGGGCCCGCTATACCATCCCCCCCCACCCGAAAGGGCAAAAAATTCTTCCAACTCAAGCCCGTTATCCCTTTGGGAAAGAAATGCTGGTGTTTTAGAGGGGAAAAAATAGGGTTTTTTGGAATACATGAACTGTATAATGTGTGAAGGCTGGTCCCAAAAATCAAATAAACACAAAAAAAAAGGGACAATATAATATGACAGCTTCCCTGGTCAGCGGTAGAAAATGACTTGTAATCAAAAGACCATGAATTGATCCTGGGTGTTAAAATTTACCATTTGAGTAGTGAGTTATTTTTTATTATACAATAAAACATGCATTTGTTTTTGTCTGTAACAGCCCCTGTAATTTTATAGTACTTGTAAAGCTGTCCGATAAAACCCCACCACCACGATCTGGCAGCTGTTAGTTTTTATTTGAAACCAAGAATAACTGGAGATGTGAGAACTGGAAATTCTCTGATCTGGAGGGATAAAAGCGGGACACACGCAGCTTGTGAATCATGCCTCCTTAATTGTCACTTGAAATTTTTAATTCAGTTGCATTAGGCCAGGTTTATACTTCAGCGACATGGCCAAGTCCAGCGGACGCTCCGACTACGTATGCATTTTACTGTTTATACTTACGCACTCTACGTAAACCTGGAAGAATCCCATCAGGTGGCAGTGTGAGATATTATCACGGTGAGAACAGGTTTAGCTGTGTTGTGATTGCCGGAACAGCCATTAGATTCCGATGACACCTTACGCAGGTATATTTGAAAAGGATGTTTAATGATTAAATCCATCAATCCAGGGATGTGTCCATTCCAGCAAGGACTGGGCATGAGGCAGAAACAATCCCTGGCGGCATCAGCTCATGCAAGGTAAATACAACACTCACACATACTAGTATCATTTTAGTGTCACCAAATCTGCATATCTTTGGAAGGAAACCAGAGCCAACTGTGGAAACCAGCAGGGAAAACATGCAAACCCCAGGTAGGGAATACCAGAGGCGTGACTCCCTATGAGACAGCAGTGCTACCACTCCACCACCATGTCACCCCATGTGTGTAATCATTAACAGTATTTAAATGAAATTAATGATTTATCTGTAAATGTAACATAATACTTTAATGCATCATCATGAAAGTGATATCAAGTATAAATCTAAGGATTCTAAATGTGCAGATAGTTGGAATATCATACATTTAATGTGTACTCTGTGGTGATCTATTGCTGTTGCCGCTGCTGTCAGGTCAGGAGGAAGCCCAGAAAAAGAGACCGCACAAAGATGGTATGTGAGACTTTTAAAATGTATCATGTCATTACGATGGAATATGTAATGCTTGAATATTAAAGCACCACAAATGCATCTGTATTGTCGGCATTTTGCTTCACACATGGAACCATTCATCAAACATCGAATCAGCACATCGATCCGTAGGATCCGCATAGAGCTTTCTGTCACATGTAGATAGTAAACTAAGACACTGATGTCACATTCCAACTTTTATCACACTCGCACGGTTTTTGCTGGGACTGCAACTTCGTGCACATGTCAAATGAACACTGGGGCGTGTGGCAGCCATATTTAATGTGCATACGCATTCTGAGCATGAAGTGAAACAAGTCCCCTAGTATGCACCTTATGGTTCATGATGTCAAAGCTGCACTGACAAAAAGCAGAGACATAAGTATATATGATATTTGGAATAATTAATTTTAGACCTGTATGGGTACATTTGGAAAACATTATAGGCTGATGCAACATTATTCATATTCACTCTCATACCTTTTTTGGTTGTAATCAGTGACCCGTGTTTTCTGTTTACTCATCTGTTATGAGTTCTCATAGGCTTTGGTTATTCTAGTGTTAAGGATTCTGTTGAATACTGCTTGAGTGTGACTTCTCTGTAATCAATATGCTTTTCTGTCTGTCAAATTTATTATCATGCTTGTGTTTTCTAATCTTTGAAAGAAAGAAAAAAATAAATGCAAATTTTGCCCATGAAGGAAAGATTTGCATTCAGTTATAGGGGGTTTAGCTCTTTAATTTTCTAAGTTAACACAATTTTAGATAATCATAGTGGTGAATAATTTCAGTCTAATTTTAAGTCTTTTATTTCCTCTGGGTCTACAGCTGTCCTTATATACAGAAAAATTTGAGGAATTCCAAGTACACTTTCCAAAAGTAATGAGGTCTTCACTACATTTTTAAACAGGAAATGGAAGGTGAGTCTTTTTAAACTTTTCAAAATTTTAAATGTTGCAAATAATGTTTTTATATTTTAATATACAGTATATTACTTCTGTCAATAAGCCACACAGGTCAGAAATTTTGTGTCCCATCTACTTTATGTATTTCTCCAGCTCCCTGTCTTTTTTTTTTGCTGTTGCCAACCATATTTCTGATTCATCTCGTAAAATACTACCTGCTTGATAAGTCTTTTTGTACCGATTGGTTTTCCTCACGAAGCCAGGAATCTGGTATTTTCTGAAAATCTTATGCTATACATTTACCATTTGGTGTGACTATTTTCAAATGAAAAATGTTGGGGTTAGTAAATGAGATTTTCTTGAAAGTTAACTTAAGCAAACAATGATGATTTTCTATGCTGTGGTGTGGTGCCTTTGTCCAGAAACAGCTCCATACGTTTTATGACCTTAGTCACAGAAAGTCTTTCTCCCGTGGGATGACTGGAATCTTTTCCCAAATAAGGAGTAGCATTGCACAAAGGCAGAACCGTAACAACAGTTAAAGAAGTACGACAGGAGCTTCCACCTGTAGCTAAAATCATCGCATGCTGAAGGGGCATTACATGTACTTTGTTAGCCTGCCCGTGTCAATCAAACACAAGAAGCTCTGCAGTCTACTTGTGACTTTATGCTATAGGAAGATAAGTAAATAAATCAAGGTAAATGGGTAAATAACATTCAATCTGGCTTTATATAAGTAACATGATATTTATGTAAGACCATCACAAAACATAATCAGAAACAGAACTTTGCACAATACCTTGGTGAGCTCTGTAAGCTCTGCTGTTTTGTTGAAGGACATCGCGTGTAGCAGATTCATTGGCAGTATGATGCCCAACCTAGTGCTGCATCCAAGCGATTAGTTATTTTAGCCCTTTTCGCCTGGTGCAGCTGTTTTTTTCTTGGATGTTTTATGCAAGGTGGCTTCTGTTCTCTTTCTCTGATGTAGAACACTCATCCTCATCTGAGTTCACCTCTGTTATAGCTTATCATTATTTGAAAACTGTGTCAGATTGGGAGGCGTGAGCGTGACTGAGAGAATAAAATACAAAAAATAAGTAAACTTTTAGAAGTTTTCCATAAATTTAAACTGGTTGTTACAGACTCAAATCAAGTATATGTTTTTATTCTATAATAGTAACAATAAGAGCCAGCTCACTACTCAAAATGGTAATTCTAGGAAGCGCCCGGAATCAAACCGGTAACCTCTTGATTATGAGTCAGCAGTTCTTACTGTTGTACCACTCAAGCGGTCGTGCCAGCATTGTACCCTAACCCCATTTCTTTTCTTAAGTTATATCTATACTAATAAAGAGTATATGTATATGTATATGTGTGTGTATATATATATATATATATATATATATATATATATAGTCACAAACTGAGACATACTCAAAGAAGTTTTGGGCAGCCACCAGTATATTTGGTATCCTGGCTGCAAAATCGTTTCTTTCACCAACAACAGCACTGATGTGCATACAAACGAGTCAAGACAAATCTGAGGGTAAGGGGAAAAAGGGCAGGCTTTTAAAGGGAAGACAGGAAGTGAGGTCATGGGAATGAGACGCGTGTTAGTCCTCATTGGATCAGTCCCGGGCGTGACATCAGGGGCGGCGTCTGGTATCTGTCTCCATTGGTTCGGTCCCGGAGTGATGTCCACGAGAGCCAGGTGGAGTCTCCCAGGGATGGTCTACAGGGAAGTGAGAAAAGAGTCAGTGCACTCTGCCACAGCCGGCCTGTCTCAGAACTGCCATCACTCAAGCCCTTGCTACCTCCCATCGCCGCGTGTGTGACAATATATATATATATATATATATATATATATATATATATATATATATATATATATATAAATACACTGTGTGCACAATTATTAGGCAAGTTGTATTTTGAGGATTAATTTTAATATGGAACAAACACAGTGCTATCAGTCAATCAAAATGTTAATAAACCTGAAACCTGAATGTGAACATCGCCGGGAATACATATGTATCGCATAATTATTAGGCAACTATTAGTGTGCAGATTTATTATCAACTAAAGGAAAAATGAAAATTTTCCCATCTCACTTGTTTATTTTCATCTGTTATAGTGAGAATAATAAACAAACACCTCAAAATTACAAATAAACATCTCTGACATTTCAAAAATAAATTAATCAATCAATGACCAATATAGCCACCTTCTTTCCAATAACAGTCATAAGCCTTTCCATTCATGTAGTCTGTCAGTTTCTTGATCTGTTGCGATCAGCTTTTTGTGGAGCAGTGACTACAGCCTCCCAGACACTTCAGAGAGGTGTATTGTTTTCTCCCCGTAAATCTAAGCGTTTAGAAGTGCCACAAGTTCGATAGGGTTTAGGTCAGATGAGGAAGGGGCCATGTCATTATTCCTTCATCTTTAAGCCTTTACTGGCTGTAGCCATGAGTGAGACCTTCGATCAAGTGATGGAGCATTGGCCTGCATAAAAATCATGGTCTTTTTCCTGTATCACTGTTTGAAGAAAGTGTCTGAAAACTGGCAGTAGGTTTGGGAGTTGATTTTGAGTTCATCTTCATGCAAAAGGTCCAACTAGCTCATCTTTAAAAATACCAGCTCATACTAGTACCCACCTCCGTTGGAGTGGAGCTCTGTGCCATTACTGATCCACAGGTCATCCATCTGGTCCATCAAGAGTCACTCTCATCTCATCGGTCCATAAAACCTTTGAAAAAATCTGTCTTCAGATATTTCTTGGCCCAGTTTTGGCGTTTCAACTTATGTTTCTTGTTCAGTGGTGGTTGGGTTTCAGCCCTCCTTCCTGCCCATGTCTTGAGCACTGAACACCTTGTACTTCTGGGCACTCAGGTAGGTTGCAGCTCTGGAATATGAAGTACTGGAGGATAATGGGTTCCTGGTAGCTTCACGTTTGATTCTTCTCAAATCTTTGGCAGCTAATTTGCATCTTTTGTTCTCAACCGCTTTCTTGCGACCCTGTTGACTATTTGCAACAAAATGTTTGATGGTTCTGTGATCACACACCAATATCTTGCAATTCAAAGTGCTGCATCCCTCTGAAGACTTTTACAATTTTGACTTTTCAGAGTCAGTTAAATCTCTTTTTGGCCTGTTTTGCTTGAGGAAACTAGCTGCCTAATAATTCTGCACACCTTGATATAGGGTGTTGATCTCCTTAGGCCACACCCTCCTCATTACACAAATACACATCACCTGGCGTGCTTAAATCCAATAAGCATTCAAGTTAAGCAGCTTGGGTTGGAATATACGCGATAAAATGATGATATGATCAAAATACTCACTTGCCTAATAATTGTGCACAAGTGTGTATATATATATATATATATATATATATAAATATGATAGCATCACTCACAACAGTGACAAAACAATTATATTGACAATCATGTTACGTTATTTTCAAAATGTTTCCTTTTCTTTTCATTGCTTCTTTAACTACACTATTCTCGCTGCTAAGCGTGAATTATTACTAGATTTTGAATAAAAAGTGCACTTGTTTTGTTATATGTGTACCTTTTGTGAAAGTGATTATTTAATATTTGGACTTCAGTCTTCACACATTATACAGTTGTCAAAAATTTTATTAGTACTATATAACTAATAGTTTCTGTTTAGGTATGTGTTCAACAATTATTGCATTTCCTGTCATCCTATATTTACAAAGATCATTGTAGACACAGAACACACATGAAATGCATGTTGTTACCTATACATCTCCAGGCACCTCACTCCCAGATAAACAGACTTAACCTGGGAGAACTTTTACTGAAGTTGAGCTGTGGCGTAGGGGATGGAACAGCAGGCTGTTTTGCTGTTTTGCTGATCGACATTTGCAAAACAAAAAGGCGTTAATGGGAGGTCTGAAAGAAATTGAGGTGGCCGGGATTACGACTTTTAATAGGCTTCAGGATTCTAGTGTTAGTATCAGACTACTTCTGTCAGTCTTTGTCTCTATAGTATAGTTATTGTGATATGATTCTCAGTTGACCAAAACTCAATTGACGGTGTTCATGTATTGGCTGGGGCAACTGATGTTTTAACCTCATTTCTCAGGATAAAGTGTGGTGTCCACCCTCCTACTAGTACTAATACTCTTGTTATTACCTCTATGTACTGTTTTACCTAGTAACCTGATTTTACACCATAATTCCTTTTCACTAAGAAAACATACTTAATTTTTAATATTGGTCCCTTATGATGCATGTTATTTACTGTTGCTTGCTTTTTACCATCACGTACATTGCTTCATGAGACCTTTCTACTCCTTGTCACTTGTCTACCTTTGTTCTTAGGCAGGTGACCTTAAAAGAAAAAAAAAAACCCTGCTAAAGAGGGAAAAAAATGGCAAACAAAAACAAATTTTAGGAGTTTTATTTAAATCACATGCAATACTCTGCACTTTGTCTACTTCACCATAAGGTGACATCAGTCAGTTAGCTTGTCAACTTGTTTGCTTACAAATGCAAATCCATCTAATATGTAGCCTTAGTACTACTCTTGTGTCTGTATCACTGAACAACATGCCTCCAAGTTAAGCATAAATCAGATGTTGCAATGGGAGTATAATTTTCCAAGCAGTTTTATAAGAGTATTTGGTTTAAGTCTCAAATGTAACTTCATTTGTTACTATTCCTATTTGGTGTTTGTTTTTATTTTTTCAGATGACTAAAAAGATTAAAAAACTGGAAAAAGAGACAACTATGTATCGTTCAAGGTGGGAAAGCAGTAACAAAGCTCTTTTGGAAATGGCTGAGGAGGTGAGATGCTTCTATTATACTTTTCAATGCTGTAAGTTATTTGTATAAACATGATGGCTTTGGATGGTAGTTCAGAAAATTTTTTGAACATGAGATCTTTTAGAATATAGTGCCATTCAGTTTTTCACTTTTATTAGAAAATGTTAAATATTGTTTTTAATATCAGTGTAAATTGTTTTTCCTTAAAGAAAACTGTCCGTGATAAAGAACTTGAAAGCCTGCGAGATGAAGATTTTGCGCCTAGAGAACTGTGCGAGCTCTTCAAACAGAGCGTAATGAACTTAGTAAAAGGTTCAGATGCGAGCAAACCGGAAGCCCTCATAACTGTTCATCTCTGCAGCTTGAGCAGTGGTTCTGTAGATGGATGTGGTGACTTTACAGAGACTTCAAACCAAGAAAATGATACTCCGTCCTTGACTTCAGAGCTTCCTCTGCTTGTTCATGTCATTGTCCAAAAGTCTGGTCTGAGGACATAGCAAAAAATGTTCCAGAATCTGAAGCCAATATCTCTTCTGCTGAATTATCAGAATAGTTCACTAGGGTACTTGCTATAGATGCTTCTCCCAACCAAAAACTATTATGGCTTATGCTGGACACCACTTAATGTCCTCCGAAATATGGTTCAGCAAAATTTTGTTGCAGTCCTTTTTTTATTTTATTTTTATAACTCTCCATAATGTACAGCAACAGTAACTATGTTAAGTTATACAGCACATAAAACATTATCTTAAGGGAATCTGTTTCAGGTTTAAATTAGTTTTATTTTTATTTTTTTTGCATGAATCAATAAACTTGGTTACTCAATATGTTTTCACCGTGTTCTGGATAACCAACATTCAAAACCTTATCAATTACTAAATATCCAAAAAATTAGAAGATTTTCACTATACAAAATGTTTTAGTAGTAGTTCATAAGGTGCTGGAAGATTTGAGAAGAAAATTCTTCTCTTCAGTTATCAAGTTTGTAATACTTCCACTACAGAAAAAAGTACTTTCTCATGGAGTTTAGCTCTTTAAAAACACCTCTGCCTTTCTTGACTTTGAATGTTGTTACAGCTTTTTTAACTTGCATTTTTTGTAAAAATTGCTGAATAATATACAAATAAATATTATTTCGTTCTGAAGTGTTTAGTTTTTTTTTTCCTTGGTATTTGCTTGATACTGCAGTTTGTTCATTATTAAACATTTTGCACTGAGCTTTCTACATTAATTAGCAGCCACTTGCTATAGTTGATTCTGTTTTAGATTAAGTTCTATTTTAAGAATTTATGATGTCAATATTTTTTGACATGTTAAATCAAATCATTAATTGTAGTGTATGTGTTTTTAAAATTGGTTTCAAAAGACAGTAAAAATATATTTGCATCTTTGACTAGCTTCAAAATTGTCAAAGCAGTAGCTACTGAAATTACACTGTTTTATTGTTAGAGTCTTAATTTCACTTTGACAAGTAGAGGCTACTTAGCCCACGCGTTTGCTAATCCTGTCTACTAATTTCTTCAAAACAACATCAAATTAACTTTTGAATGTCCCTAAAGTCCTACTGTTTATCACACTACTTGGTAATTTTGTTCCCGTGTGTGTTCTCTGTTTAAAGAAAAACATAATGTTTGTGGCAATTTTACCCTTAACACATTCCCAATTGTGTCCTTGTGTTCCTGTTGAGGTCATTTAAAGCAACAGCCCTACAGCCACTAATTCCTTTCATCTCTTTAAAAACTTCAATTATGTCACCTCTTAATCTCAGTTTGGTTAAATTGAAAATTTTGTTCTTCAGTCTCTCCTCATAAATCATACTTCTCATTCCCGGAATCCATCTAGTCACTCTTTTCTGGATACAGTGGAACCTTGGTTCCACGACCATAATTAGTTCAGAACTTTGGTGATAAACTTGGTTAATGTGAACGAAGCAGTTTCCCCCATAGGATTGTATGTAAATACAATTAATCCGTTCAGCCCAGTACAAACTGTATGTAAATATGTAAAAATATGTAAAAGATTAAGCACAAATATAGTTAATTACACCATAGAATCCACAGTGTAATAGTAAACTAATGTAAAAACATTGAATAACACTGACACAAAACACCCAGGCTCCCTTATCAGCTACACAAGCTGGAGCTTGCTCGCTCGCGCTCTCTAATCTATCTGTATGCGTGCTCCCATGGCATTTTTAAAATGACTTTTAAGCCAGCAGAAAAAAGGAACAACAAATCCAAAGCGCTTGCAAAAACCAACTCACAAGCAAACAAAAAGTAAGATTGCAGGAGATGATGCTATTAAACCTAAAAGCCTGATAAGCTGTAACAATCTTTTAAAATGAGTTTTAAGCACAGCAGAAAAAACATGCACAAACCCGAACTTCATTTAAAACCAACTCACAAAGCAACCAAAAAGAGGGGGATGGTTAAGCTTGCACTACAGCCTACAGATAGGCAGGCAAACACGTGCAGCAATATCCTCCTCCCCAAAGCCCCCCCCACTCCAGCAGGCACGTGCATGCTCCTAACCTCTCTCTCTCTCTCTCTCTCTCTCTCTCAGCTCAGTAGGCAAGGGAAACTGGCTTGTTCAGCAAACAAGTGCAGCCATCTCTAGGCCCCCCTCCCAGCAGGACGTGCTTGCTGCTCATGCTCTCTCTCTCAGCTCAGACAGGCAAGGAACGCGCTTGTGCTATCCAGTGTGTGGTTGTGAACTGAGGCAAAAGTTTAGGGAAGCTTTTGGTGCGTGAACGTTGTGCGTGAACTGGGGGTTAGTGAACCGAGGTTCCACTGTATTTTTCTAGTGCTGCGATTTTTTATTTTTTTATTTTGGTAGCCAGGGACCAAAACTGCACAGTGTTCTAAAAGACAAAAGCATAACCTCTTTTGACCTGTACTGTACACATTGTGCTGTATATAATCAACATTCCGTCAGCCTGGCTTAATGGCTTCTATGCACTCTGGATGTAGGTAGGTGACAAATTCCGGTGACTTTGGTTCCTTCTCATAGGGGTTTCAAAATCTCAATGTGTATTCAGATCTGACATTTTTACTTCCTGCAAGCAATAGCAGCTAATAATTTAATTTGCCAAATGTGTCAATGGGGATTTCAAAAAGTAGTATGAAAATGTTGAAGTGCACTTTGAAAACAGTTGGGAAACCATCCAAACAGTTCTTAACCATAAGGTACTGGGAATTCATCATTTGACTACACACAAAGAATAAACACAAAAGAGCACAAAGTTAACTCTTTGCACAAGCGAAACATGTGATGCTGAATGAAGGAACAAGACTTCCTGGTTAATAATTGGGTGCTCGTCGCTGAACCGAGTCAGCACACAGGAACTTAACTGCATCTTTGATTGGTTAACTTCTCAGCCATCCGTAATTCGTCCCTTATATAGAAACCAACAGGGAAGCATGTACTGGAAGTAAACAGACCCATTGTCCATAGAACCAAAGCATCAAAAAATCTAGCGTTATATATTTAGATATGCTTATGTATAAAATCTGCGATAGAAGTGAAGCCGTGAAAATGAAGTCCGATACAGCGAGGATTACTGTATTCACATTTGTAGACTTTAGATGAGCCCAATGATCATTTAGGAAGCCTCCTAAAGAAAAAACATTTAATTCTTTTGCAAAAGTCACCTAAATGTGCAGCCTATAAACTTCATGGATGATTGTAATAAGCTAAAAGTAAAATGTTATGTGTCATGATTTTATTATCTGTCTGTGGCTATAGTAAATAAAAATACAAAGCTTGAACATGCAACTGCGAAAAGCACAAAAAGCAAATAACCTGAATAGAGTATACAAGTGAAAATCTTAAATATCTAAAAATTGCCTGTTTCAGTTTCAAAAGAATTAATTGTAAAATTGTTTTTGCAAAGACCATCAATAAAGCCCAGATAGAAAAAGCAGGGGAATGATCTGTGGCAGAAATGTTTTACTTTTGTGTAGTTGTGTATAGTATGTTCAAGGTAAGTAGCTTTGGTGACCTGATTATATTATTTTTACTTATTTGACTGATACCTTTATCTAAGGTGATTTACATTAACTTAACATCACACTGCCGATAATGTTAGCTTTGGTTAAAATCTCAGCAAATATTGTATACAGAAACTGCTTTGTTACATATAGTGCATCGGAAAGTATTCACAGCACATCACTTTTCCAGATTTTATTATGTTACAGCCTTATTCCAAAATGGATTAAATTCATTTCTTTCCTCAAATTCTACACACAACACCCCATAATGACAAACGTGAAAAAGTTCATTATGGTTTATGCATAATTTATTAAAAAAAAAACTGAAATCACATGTACATAAGTATTCCCAGTCTTTGCTCAATACTTTGTAGATGCCTTTGGCAGCAATTACAGCCTCTAGTCTTTTTGAATATGATGCCACAAGCTTGGCCACCTATCCTTGGCCAGTTTAAGCCCATTCCTCTTTGCAGCACTTCTCAAGCTCCATCTGGTTGGATGGGAAGGGGTCGGTGCACAACCATTTAATGATCTTTCCAGAGATGTTCAGTGGTTAAGTCTGGGCCACTCATTTGATATCTTGACTGTGTGCTAAGGATTCGTTGTCCTGCTGAAAGATGAACCGTAAGCCCCAGTCTGAGGTCAAGAGCACTCTGGAGCAGGTTTCATCAGGATGTGTCTGTACATTGCTGCAGTCATCTTTCCCCTTTATCTGACTGTCTCCCAGTTCCTGCTGGTGAAAACAACCCGCATGATGCCGCCACCACCATGCTTCATTGTAGGGATGGTATTAGCCTGGTGATGAGCTGTGCCTGGTTTCCTCCAAACGTGATGGCTGGCATTCACACCAAGGAGTTCATTCTTTGTCGCATCAGACCAGAGCATTTTGTTTCTCCATGGTCTGAGGTCCTTCAGGTGCCTTTGGCAAACTGCAGGTGGGCTGCCATGTGCCTTTTACTAAGGAATGGCTTCCGTCTGGCCACTCTACCATACAGGCCTGATTGGTGGATTGCTGCAGAGATGGTTGTCCTTCTGGAAGGTTCTCCTCTCTCCACAGAGGACCTCTGGAGCCCTGACAGAGTGGCCATGGGTTCTTGGTCACCTCCTGACTAAGGCCCTTCTCCCCCAGTCGCTCAGTTTAGATGGCCGGCCAGCTCTGGGAAGAGTCCTGGTGGTTCTGAACTTCTTCCACTTACGGATGATGGAGGCCTGTGCTCATTGGGACCTTCAAAGCAGCAGAATTTTTTCTGTAACCTTCCCCAGATTTGTGCCTCGAGACAATCCTGTCTCGGAGGTCTGAACAATTCCTTTGACTTCATGCTTGGTTTGTGCTCTGACATGAACTGTCAACTTTGGGACCTATATAGACAGATGTGTGTCTTTCCAAATCATGTCCAATCAACTGATTTACCACAGGTGGACTCAATTAAGCTACAGAAACATCTCAAGGATGATCAGGAAACAGGATGCACCTGAGCTCAATTTGGAGCTTCATGGCAAAGGCTGTGAATACTTATGTACATGTGCTTTCTCAATTTTTTTATTTTTAATTAATTTGCAAAAACCTCAAGTAAACGTTTTTTACGTTGTCATTATAGGGTGTTGTGTGTAGAATTCTGAGGAAAAAATGAATTTAATCCATTTTAGAATAAGGCTGTAACATAACAAAATGTGGAAAAAGGGATGCTGTGAATACTTTCGGATGCACTGTACTACTTCTGATACATCCAATTATCGGACTCCACTAAAAGTAAGGCTTGTTGTCTTATTAAATTTTCTGGGTGAAACCGAGCAACATAGCTATATATTAAAAGTGCAGTGATCAGTGTACTGGGGCCTCATGTATAGCGCGTGTGTAGAACTCCGACTATAACATGGTGTAAGCACAAAAGCGAAATGTTACTACGCTAGAAAAAATCAGATGCAGAAATCTGTAGCGTACTCAACTTCCACGTTCTTCCACTACATAAATCCCGATCAGCGTGAAAAGTACTGCTCATGCATGCGCTTTATGTAGCTAAACTACTCCCAGAATTGCCTCTTTGAATATGCAAATGAATATAAATGCCCTTAAGCTCAGCCTTTTGTGAAAAGCACGGTAGAAAATATATGAATTTCAGCGAATATCAGAAGTGGAGGCAAAGGGAAAACATACTATTTATTCAAATAAACCATCATTATAATCAACAAAGGAAGTTGATTGAGTGACATAGCTGTTAGGAAACTTGAAAGCTCACGTTCACAAAATCGCACAGTGCGGAAATAAAAGAAGTCACATATCAAAGTTCCGTGAAAAGCGAGTTGTAGCCACTGTCTGAGTGTCATATGAAAGCTCATTGGGGTACAGAGAAAAAAAGGCTACACAGTGGGGAAAAAAGCACGAAATGTAAACTTCAATCTCGACATTTCCACTTTAATCACGTAGTTTATTTTGTCTTTAAAAGTAGAACATCATAAACTTCATCTTAAAATCGTTTAATTAACCAGTTTCTCAAATCACATAGTAATTAAAGTAACGTTAAATGCTTTGTTTTGTATTTGATCTTGTATGTGCTCTATGTGTGTGAATTACTACTTGCTTCTTAAACCAGCTCTCTCCCTCCAACTAGGCACAGAATCCATTACATTTGTGATATTACAGTTCTCTGAATAACTAAAATACTGAGATGTATACGTGATATCATTTTCATGATAGGAGTTAAAGCACGTTATTAAACATGAGTTTCACGGCGCTGATTGTGTGCGACCTTCGATGAAATAATTTATTGCAGCAGTACTCAGGGCGGCTCTAGGCTTGTGGTGGCACTGGGCAGAGGAAGATTGGTGGTCTTTAGCCCCAATTTCAGAAAGGTAGTTTATGCATGGTGGATGGCCACACCTGTTGCAGACACTGCATAGCCACCTCCTGCTCATGACACAAGCATTTAACTTTTCGAAATTTGTTGCTGCGTTTTTAGCTGTGTTGTTGTTTTCTCTCTTTCTGTTTTGTATTCAATATATATTGGTGTAGCGCCACTGCAGTCCTTGCTTTTCTTTCCCCAAATACCCAATCAGAATTGGGAGTGCCGATTCTTCAAAGCGTTTAATGAACATTGAAATATCTTGTAGTACCTGTTTAATAATTCTATCCTTCCACGACACTCCCAGTGAAGAGTATAGATTATTTAAATGAAATTAAAGTTTTATCTGTATAATATAATAAACATATTTTTGCTGTATTTCGTCTTAAAAATGATATACGTCATCATATGTAAATACACACTTTATAAAGTGTCTCAGGTTGTGCGATATAACTGTAGTGCAAGTTTACAGTGGGTGATTGTACTTATAAGTACAAACTGTTCTACAAGGAGCAATTGATTGCGTTTATAGTTCTTGGGATGAAACTGTTTCTGAACTCGCAGGTCCATACAAGAAAGGCTTTGAAGCGTTTTGCGTGGCTGAGACAGCGTGTACTTGAAGCTGTATACCGATAATTCTCTTCCGATCAGCTGCTGCTGTGATCCACACTTGGATACAGTGATATAAAATACTCCCGAGTGGTGCAGTGAGAGTAATATGGAAAAAGATGATCCGCTGTGGCACTCCTAACGGAGTAGTTGAAAGAAGAAGGTGCAGTGAGGTAAACGCTAAAG
Organism: Polypterus senegalus; assembly: GCF_016835505.1. Taxonomy (NCBI): domain Eukaryota; kingdom Metazoa; phylum Chordata; class Cladistia; order Polypteriformes; family Polypteridae; genus Polypterus; species Polypterus senegalus. The sequence goes on from NW_024383560.1 coordinate 16,120, forward strand.
CAGTTATAGTATTTGGAATACTATGGCTATTCCCTGGACCATTATATTGTTACAAGTTAATTACAATCAGATCGTTACACTAATAAACAATATGCGGTCAGTTTCAGTGTATTTATAAAGCGCGTCAGGAAAATAAGGTGTAACCACACAGAAACAGTAGCACTGCTTTGGCGCTGGGTGCCGTCAGTCTGCAAAACCGGCGGAGAACTTGGTAATCGACAAGGTATGAGGTACCGTGGAAAAGTCGCTGGCTTTACGCCATTAATACGTTTATACATCGCGATTTGAGCGTGGAATAGTTTTTCGCTTAACATGCAATGCGTGCAGCACCGTTTATACATGATGCCCCAGGTCTGTGAGGGACACTACTTCTAACATCACCTAACTCTAGATGGCACATTTAATTCTCACAACTTTAGTTTGACATAGTCTCTAATGAAGAACCAGCTAAATTGTCTTCTTAAAATCAAGATAAATATCATATGCACCTCTCTGTATGCTTTTGTTGCTTTCTCATGAATTCTGGCACATTACTAAATACAACCTCCTAACTGAATCCATTTTGACTGCTCACAAACCTCCTGTTGAGGGATCTCAGTTGCATCAACTAGCCAGGACACGAACTATGAAGAGATCTGTATAAGTTAAGAGCAAGTTCATAAACTGGCAGAAGTCCACATTAAACAACTTTTCATTTTCCCGGTTTCTTTGGTGAGCATAGAGAAATATTTTAGAACAAATAACTTAAACAAATTTCCTCCAATAAACTAATATAGTTTATAAGGATAATATAAGATGAATATATGCAAGTAAAAAGTACACTATAAAGACATATAGATGAATGTCAATAACAACACAAAACAAATTTACACTTGTTTGATTTTTTTTCTCTTCTAGAGGAAAAAGGCACAAAATTTGAGTTATCTTTAAATCAATGTTTTCCCAAGATGGATATGTTCTCTAGCTAGTTATGTTTATAGTGCCTACACTGTGATGGTGGTATTGAATCGCTCGCAGTCTGCACTGGTTTACCACCCCACAAACAATTATCCTGTTTGTGAGAAGCTGCCTAAAATTCCCTACTGAATTTAGGAAGAGAGACAGTACGTGTGACAGCTAAAACTTTTCCTTCCCGAAGGTTATTCTAACACCAATAATCAGAACAGGTTACCTGGCTTTATCCTAACAACTGAGTTACAATCAACAGTTCTCAGGAAAAAGTAGATGGGGGTGGAGCTAGGGTTTTCCTCCTAGTGCAGCTTTTTTGGGTCACGAAAAAAGATGCTGTTGCGTCAGTACCCCTCTTGTTCTAGGATGGAATTGCTACTTTTCAGGCCAAAGGTGGTTTCAGGCATCATGACAGTCTTATATTTAACTGAGTAAATTTACATAGTGACAGTATATTTCTTTCTACAGTTCAGTGATAATGTGGAAGAATCAGTTCTGTTTATAATGATAATTGATAACAGAAAATGTTGCCTTGTTATCAGTGGCCAACAGAGAATATCCTCAAACTTTGACGGGTCTAGAATCTTATAGACAAAAAGTAAAACCTACGCAATCATCTACAGTTTCTCTCCCCAATAAATGTAATTCTATTTGCATTGGAGTTTGATCACAATTACAAAGCATGCCATTCAATCACTTGCAACAAATTATAATTCTTCTCTGGTTCTGTACATGATGTAAGAAAGAGTTTTAAACAAGTTAATGTCCATGAGGCGTTTAGTCAGTCTGGAAATTCAGTGCTCATTTAAAAACTTGTAGTGATTAATTAGCTGCTGACTCTATTGACACCTTCAATACTAACAAGACAATCTGTGGTCTCCACCTGCTTCAAAGGATAATATGTATTTCTATATCTAAAATAGAAAAGTGGACAGCACTCTTGTATAGTAATTTTTCTTAACCCTTCCTTGTGACAAATTTTGAAGATCAAGTAACACTTACACCAATAAATTTAGAAATGGATACATTCCAGGTCAGGGTTGACCTGTCTAACAATTAATCATAAAAACACTGTAACATAACAACATGGTGTAACTGTATACATAAAAAATACTTGTAAAAATAGCAGTTTGTTTATTTTTGTGGGCCTGTACTCAGTAAAAAGCACTATACAATCTATTATTTTTATAATACACACAGAAAATAAAAAAATAAAATAAGATACTGATTAATTAAAGTACACAGTTAAATAAAGCAATTTTAAACTGAATGATGTTTAATGATAATTGTACTAATTATGATATGGCTGGGTAGCAGTGGAGTGACGAAAATCAAATCTCCATAATAGACTCAAACTATAAGCAAGTCAGATGTGTTTCTATGGGTAGGAAAGGAACTTGAAAAGTACAGCAGTGGCACCAAATGCCACAGTTGGATAGAGAAGAGAAGTAACAGTATTTAATTGTTGTATTACTTATAATGTTATGCAAAGACTAAAAAAAAGGAGACTAGCTGATATATCAGCTCTAAGCAAAGATATGGTAGAATATAGCAGTGAGTCTTTAGCATGAATGTAGAAGCAGAAACTGAAGGGGCATCTCTTATATAAGCAAAGAGGTCTTATTGACCATGGGATGTCTTTGACATCTGCTACCTTCACGGAGGTCACCAAACTCCTCTGCATCACCCATTTCACGATGTCGGTTTACCACATGCAGACAGCTAGTCTAGTTGAAGGGTTTAAGGATATACTTAAGCTGAGGAAACTGGAGTGGGCCAATGAGCAAGACTGGGATCAGCTTCTGCCCCTGGTTTAGTTCACTTTCAAGAGGTCCCTGAGGCTTCCATGAGTTTTCTCCGTTAGTTTATTCCATTAAGTGATTCAGTCGGGCTTGCTGGACCTTGCCGGGAGAATCTCTCCACCCCACAACATCCTGGATTATGTTGCAGGTCTACATGACTGCTTTGTGAAGGTGCAGCCTCTGATACAAAGCATATGCAGACAGCGTAGCATGCCCAGGCACAGCTGTACAACTGAGGCTCCTGCTTTTGTGAGTTCCAGCCCAAGGACAGTGCCCTGTTTCTAGTGTCCACCTCACACTCCAAGTTCTAGCTCATTGGCAAGGGCCATTTTAAGTATGGGAGCAAGAGGGCCTGATGGATTATCTAGTATCCCAGCCTAACTGACATTCAAGAGGTCTATCATGCCAACTTCCTCAGGACCTGGAAGCACTGGACCGAGTCCGGCTCTGGGCAGATCGCTCTTAGTGGACATCAGTGACCTTCATTTTGGTGAGAAACTGTTCCACTGGCAGAAAATGCAAACATTGCATGGGTGGTGGATTGAAGCCCTGGTGTTAATTTTCTATGACATAGTACCTCAGCCTGGGTCATAGTCTGCAGAGTGGCCATATCACCTCCCAGAGATGAAAGCTGCTGAGGAAGAGTGGAAATCAGGTGAATGCTGGATCTGGGTGTTAAAGAGAGCTAGCCCATGGTGTTACCCTGTCATTTCGTTCCAAAACCCGACAGGAGCTTGCTCTTTTGCAACAATTTCCATTCACTCCATTTGATCTCAAGTGTCAGTGCCGATCTCATGTCCAGGGTGGATGACATCCTGGAATGTCTAGGTTATCACTCAGTACCTGTCCACCCTGAATATGATGAAAGGCTATTGGCAAATTCCCCTGATGGAATCGGCAAAGGTAAAGCGGTGGTTAGTACTCCCAACTCCTAGGAGGATCACACATGACACATCTCAGCCGTCCTTTGGACTATACATTATGCCAGCCTCCATGTCAACCCCAAAATTTCATTTTGGATTGACTGAGGCTCACTATCTTGGCTATGTAGTGGGTGGTTGATGTGTAAAACCCAGTGTTCTAAAGTTGCTGCCAACAATTGGTCCTGCCCTCAAACTAAAATGCAAGTGG
>NW_024383560.1:25000-27853 GCF_016835505.1 Polypterus senegalus
TTAAGCGTGAGCGGAGTTTAGGTGTGACATCATCCGCCTCCATAATCCGCAGTACATAGAAAACCAGGAAGACCTCAAAAGCGGAAAAACATGCATTATATAATTGAGAAGGCAGAAACAATAAGAAGCGGCGGTGACATATACAACCATATTCATGAGTTCTGCTGCTTGGAAACAAAACCGCGATGTAAACCTACACTTTAAATTAAGTTCATAGACAGGCTGCCGCTGCGTTTGTAATTTGAGTGCCTGCCCCTAAAGGCCGTCCGTCAGAGGCAATCAATAGCAAACTCCCACTAAATATTCCCGGGTGAACGACTGTGCTTATGCATAGGAAGATGAGATGGTCAGGGTGGTGTTTGGCACAAACTCAGAAACTCACGAGAGAAAGTTTTAAGTGCCAGGACTAAGGTAACATTAAATACAGCCATGGACACTAGCGAGATGGCACCAAGCACAGCTAGGAACCTTGATGCATGCCGGCGTCACATGAACTGGCGCGGTGTACAGATAAAAGCAGCAGTTCCAAAAGCTGAACAAAGCGAATTACACAATTGAAAGGCAGCAAAAATATGAGCGTCTGATACATAAAACATATTCTAAATCCAGCTACTGCGAAACAAAGCACAAGGTGGAAAAAAGTCAATGTCCTGCTAAGGAAGACAGTGTAAAAAACCCGTGCATACAGTGTGTCAGGTCTCAGATAAAGAAGAAGCGAGCTGTTTATTGATGCAATAAACGAGATCGATGAATGAAACCTGTCATCTTTACAGCGATTGACAAACACAGAATGTAACTTGAACACAGCACATCCTACAAATCGAACCTGATTGAAAGGAATAATGATAATCAAATCCTTGATGACAGCAACAGTCAAAACAAATACATATATTGACAGTCATGTTATGTATTTTAAATGTTCCCTTTTCTTTTTCATAGCTTTTTAACACCACTACTTTTCATGCGATACGGGTATATATATATGTATATATATATCCCGATCTACATACTCGAATAATGGATACTTTATTAGCCATCAATGATTGTTTTGGAAAGCCATACTCAGTGTATTCATTAGATGAAGCGGTAAAAAGTAAAGAGCGAGGGAGGATGACTTATTGGAGGCATGCAGGCTGTAGTGTGCGTCAACTCTATCTGAATTAGCGATCACATTTCAAAAATATATACTTTTCAAGTTCTATTTAGTCCATATGTGTCAAACTCAAAGGCGTGGGCCACATCGGACCGAGCATGTAATTATATCCGGCCCTTGAGATCATTTTATATACTGTATTGTGTTATTAATGGCCGGGTATATGAGCGCTGGTAACACAATAAACTACAGATCCCATAATGTGTGTATATATATATATATATATATATATATATATATATATATATATATATATATATTGTGTGTGTGTATATATATATATGTGTGTAGTTATATATATATATTGTGTGTGTATATATATATATATATATATATATATATATGTGTGTGTGTGTATATACAGTGGTGTGAAAAACTATTTGCCCCCTTCCTGATTTCTTATTCTTTTGCATGTTTGTCACACAAAATGTTTCTGATCATCAAACACATTTAACCATTAGTCAAATATAACACAAGTAAACCAAAATGCAGTTTTTTAAATGATGGTTTTATTATTTGGGAGAAAAAAATCCAAACCTACACTGGCCTGTGTGAAAAGTAATGTCCCCCTGAACCTAATAATGGTTGGGCCACCTTAGCAGCAATAACTGCAATCAAGCATTTACGATAACTTGCAATGAATCTTTTACAGCGCTCTGGAGGAATTTTGGCACTCATCTTTGCAGTATTTGTAATTCAGCTTTTTGAGGTTTTCTAGCATGAACCGCCTTTTTAAGGTCATGCCATAGCATCTCAATTGGATTCAGGTCAGGACTTTGACTAGGCCACTCAAAGTCTTCATTTTTTTTCTTCAGCCATTCAGAGGTGGATTTGCTGGTGTGTTTGGGTCATTGTCCTGTTGCAGCACTTAGATCGCTTCACAGGTTGTGAACAGATAGCGGACATTCTCCTTCAGGATTTTTTGGTAGACAGTAGAATTCATGGTTCCATCTACCACAGCAAGCCTTCAGGTCCTGAAAGCAGCAAACAACCCAGACCACCCACTACCACCACCATATTTTACTGTTGGTATGATGTTCTTTTTCTGAAATGCTGTGTTCCTTTTACACCAGATGTAACGGGACATTTGCCTTCCAAAAAAGTTCAACTTTTGTCTCATCAGTCCACAAGGTATTTTCCCAAAAGTCTTGGCAATCATTGAGATGTTTCTTAGCAAAATTGAGACAGAGCCTAATGTTCTTTATGCTTAACAGTGGTTTGTGTCTTGGAAATCTGCCATGCAGCCGTTTCTGCCAAGTCTCTTTCTTGTGGTGGAGTCGTGAACACTGACCTTAGTGAGGCAAGTGAGGCCTGCAGTTCTTTAGACGTTGTCCTGGGGTCTTTGTGACCTCTCGGATGAGTCGTCTCTCGCTTGGGGTAATTTTGGTCAGCCGCCTCTGGGAAGGTTCACCACTGTTCCATGGTTTTGCCATTTGTGGATAATGGCTCTCACTGGTTACTGGAGTCAAGCTTTAGAAATGGCTTTATAACCTTTACCAGACTGATAAGATCTCAATTACTTCTGTTCTCATTTGTTCCTAATTTCTTTGGATCTTGGCATGATGTCAAGCTTTTGAGGTGCTTTTGGTCTACTTCTCTGTGTCAGGCAGTTGCTATTTAAGTGAGTTCTTGATTGAACAGGTGGCGTAATCGGCCTAGGGGGTGGCACGTTGGTGACCATTGTGTGATAACTTTCATGG
>NW_024383561.1:0-13809 GCF_016835505.1 Polypterus senegalus
AAAAATCAGGGACCCTAAGGAGTGAGCCCTTATTTTCCCCCCCCTTTAATTCCCCCCCTCCCCCTTTTTCCCCCCCAAAAAAATTTCCCCACGCTTCCCCAATTGGAAACATTTTAATTTTTATTTTGGGCCCCTTATTGGGGTTTAAAAACCGAGCTTAGCAAACATATCAGACAAGAAAAGGCGGGCATAGGCTTTAACAGGAAGTAAAGCTGCGCTTGGTCCCCATCAACCAAGAACACTTAGTTAGTAACAACGCAGAGATCTTAATTTTAAATAATGATTCCTTCCTACCTAAATATTACAAGTCATCAAAAGAAATTTATATTTTTCAAGCTCTGATGCTTGTTTCTGTACCACAGTCTGCTACTATGATTTTCAATTCCCTGTTTCAGAACGTTTCACGCCAACGGCCATATCTTAATACATTGCAGCACTAAGAAGGTGCTCGACATTTCAATACGCTGCCCGCGGCTGAGAGCCTAGCTCCGCATACACGGCAAGAACAAAAAGCCACCTACGACTTCGACTCGACGGCATTCTGTGGTTTCCTCAGGCAAAATTGATCATAGCCTATGGACTTTACCCTCACACAGTATGGGGAATCAGTAAAAATTTGTGAGGAGGAAACTTCGATCATGGCATCTTCAGTTTCTGGAGAAGGTTGGGGCATTGGCTGATAGTGCTTTCCAGCCCTGTCAGACTGGCGCCCTCCTTGGGACCCTCGTGGCTGCACCACTGGGAACCAGTGCCCGACTGTACAGTGGCCTGGAGTGCCATCCTGAAAACAAAACTCCCTGCCAGTTGGAGCCTGCTTACAGGAACTAAATCCAGGTGAAAAGTAAAGGCCTGCTCAGGGGCCCCGACGATAGAGGCCCACTTAGGTGTTTGGTTAAAGCGTGACCTTCAACCGCCCTACAGCGTTCAGAATAACATCTGATGGCAGTCCTTTCTTAGCCAAAGGCCTGTGTGGCCGAAGAGGTCGGGTAGATCCCTGGCAGGGCGTGCCAACAAGTTTTGAACTCGCCTACAGAAAGGAGATTGCCGACCCAGATAATGGAGGGCCCGGGAAGACAGCCGACATGTTGTTGCACATTCCGGGCCGGTTATTACAAATTACAATATCTTGGTCACCGACCTAGTCCTTGTGAAAGACCATCCGTGCATTACAAGGGTCCACCCAATGCTGCAAAGGGGACCTATCTTGTGAGCCTCCTTCTGGCAGAGCGTTCCTACCTGCAACTCAGCCTGAATCAAGCACCCCAAGGCCGGATCAGGTGTCCCTCCTGGAGCAGGTGGGAATGACCCCCCGCCTGGCACGAATAGAGGGTGGAGGAGAACTAATCCATTGGGAAAAATTAAAAAGAGTCCTGGAGGTTGCCACCCTACATAAAGGCTTATTTGAACTCTGGACTCAAGCACCAGGCGAGTTGTGGTGGAGGGTTGCTTTGTAGTCCCTCTGGGTGTGTGGTATAGTATATTAATATATATACTATATATATATATATATATATATATATTTTATATATATATATATATATATATTATATATATATACTGTATCCTCTATATATGCTGTATATATATACTGTAATATGAACTGCTTAATCCCATCTTTACCAAATTGAAAATAATAATATTAATGCATATTTTCAAATATGAGGGCTTCTTACAATTTGAAAGAAGTAAAACATATAATGCAGAGTCTTCAGTTTTGAAATGTTGTGCGGGATAATGTAGGATATCCCACATATTCTACTCACGAGAATTGGGGTATGATTGCTGATTGGGAGGTAACTAAGCTGCTCCAGGCCCCCAGTGATTATTGTTACTAATGTTTGAAGTCTGAATTAAAAGCTATTTAAAAGTCATGGTCTTGGCTCATTTCTTTCAAATACCTTTCTAATACATTTGGGGAATGAGCATCTCCATTTTCCTTTCTACAGCTATAAGCAATTTCACCTTCCAAAGCCTTCCTGCTACTGGAAGACAGATGTGTTTACTTGCTCCTAATTTCCTCATATAATAGGCAATCAATAGCTGTATTTATTTTACTCAAAGCTCTTTATAGCTGAAAGATTTATAACAGCCCCTGCTAATAAAAAATAACATAGTTAATAATTAAAATGAAATGTCGCGACGCTTCAAAATGGAAAAAGCCCACTTCATTTTACCTAATTGAGTGAAACAGATCAAGTGTGATTTAAAAGAATCTAATTTTAGATTTTGATCCTAGCATTGAAATGTGTGCTGAAAGATTTGGATATTTTTTTTTTATTTTAATTATGAAACTATGTGCATTGAAAATATTCAAAGATGGGGTATTATTTTTTCTTTGATGTCAAGCATTCTAAACTAGGCTGCTGTTATCAGCACTTTTGAAAAGTTATTTCAATTACAAAATGAAAGCAGTAATTCATTGTGGCTACTCTCAAATATGATGGAGGGGCCACTGCAAGTGTTAATCTATTTTCATCTTTCAGCTGGCTTTCAGTTCTTTTGCAGTTGCCAGCAAAAGGTACAGTAATGAACTCTGTCTGACTCCATGGGTCAAACAATGTACTGTATAATTTGAAGCACTCAGCTCAGGCTTCCCACCTTAGATTAGTTTGCTGCCCTGCACTTTCTTTATTTCAAATAGAAATGGATACAGAATACAAAAAGTTCTCTCCTTTGTTGGAAATTTTTACATTTCAACATTTATCATAGATCTTTCTTTTTCTTAGTATTTAATAGATATGAGGACAATAAGAATACTTATGTCTCAGCATCTGACCTCAGCATCTTGGCATCTAAGAGGGCTGGACCTGGTAAATACCTGGAATAGTGATCACAAGAGCAATCAAAATGCTGCCAGAATGGTGATCCATCATCTTCTAAATGACAGATTGGAAAGTAGCATCCTACTGACATATAAATGTTGGGTCCTGCTTTTGGCTAAATGTGAAATTTAATTCAGAGTAAGTCACCATGGCAATGAAACTTAATTTGGTAATTATTTAATAAAACATCTTTGATCATGAGCACTTTCACTGAGTTTTTCATAAGCAGTTATACACAGTCGTGAAAATTTTCTTATTGAGCACCATCAAGTTTTTTAATAAATTGATTAACATCATATAGCCAACTAATTTATCAGACACTCAAACAAATGACCATGTCAGGAATTGAAGCATATCAACCATTCAACAGATGTTATAAAACAACTTAATTGTTAATTAAAATGGCAGCAAGCCTCCAAAAAAATATAAGTGGGCCACACCTTCAGAGGGTTAAAGGAGGCTGTAACTGGTGTAGAAAATCAACTAAATGGTCACATGGGGGTTCCTTCCAAGCAAAACAGATTGTAGCATGAATATTGGGAGAAGGACCCAAAATAACCTCTTTTTCATAGGCTCCTGCATCATTCCCGAAAAAAGCCTTTAGTGAAAGCAGAAATGCTGCTGTAAAATTTACGAATTATACTGTTAAGATAATTTGATTTGATTGAGAATCACAAAGTAATTCAGTTCAATTTAGACTGAAGATTTTGTTATTAATGCTTGTAGTTTAAATTATGAGCTATTTGAAATTAACTTTGCCTTACCTCTGTTAGACAAACACATACTGTAGATTAGGTGAAAGCACCTTCCCCAAATGTACCTCAAATAAACTGACAGGAAAGAAAAAGTGAGTCAGTTTCAAGTGCCCTTCAATGTAATAGAAACCACAGCATAAAGAGAAGTGTGCACATTGCAACAGGTACACATATTCGTAAATGTAGGAAGGATGGTCCTTGCGTGTATGTGAACTGGTAACATTTGAATTTGATGATTGCATGGGCTGAACTGACCTCATAAAAGGTCATAAATGAATAATTCAAATATCATATATACCTATGTCTGTTTTTGGGTTTTTTTTGACATCATAAACCATAAGGTGCATATTAATTCTGCGTGAGCAGGAACACTCAATGAAAGTGAATAAAAAAAAATAAAGTGATGGTGAGATATGAAAAAGGCAGATTCACCAGTGTTTGTGTGTCAGCTTTTACCCCTCCAGATCAGAGAAATGTCCAGTTCCATTGCCTCAAAACACTACTCACATCTACAGTTATTTCAGTTTCAAAAAAAAACTAACAGTCAGATCCCTAGGGCGGTAGTATGAATCCTAAGCGTGAGTGAGAGAATAAAAAGTAAAAAAAACAGTAACTTTTACAAGTACAGTACTATAAATGTCCCGGACTTTACAGCGCAAACCAAATGTATGTGTGTACTGTATTATATTAACAATAAGAGCAACTCACTACTGAAAACAGCAAATATAGGAGGCAGTCGGGATCAACCAGAGACTCTTGATTACAAGTCAGCAAATCTTACCGCTATCCACAGAAGCTGTTATCATCCTTGAACCTTTTGTGAAAGTGTTAATTTGATTTTTAGACTTCAGGCTTCACACATTCTATAGTTTATGCCTACTTTTTGTAACATTTATTACTAAAATATAAAAAATGTTTCTGATTTAACAATGTGTTTACAGATTACTGTAGAAACAGGACAAAATGAAATGCATTTGTTCCAAATAACAGTCTGTTATTTCCACTCTAAACTCCAGCACTTCTGCCAGATAATCAAACAAGGCATGAGCTGGGAGAACTTTGTGAACGTTCTGCGCACGGTGGGGGATGGAATAGAAGGTTGCTTGTGCTTGTGCTTCGGCACATTTAGGGACAAAAGCGCTTTACGGAGAGGTGCAAACAGATTTAAGTTGGGCGGATTACAAGTTTCTTGTAGGCTCTGATAATTCTAGTGTTAACACTAGATTCAGAACCTACAAAAACTGTAAGCCCATAAACTGCTTCTTAAATCCTTCACACCTCTCTCATGGCGCCTTGTCTTCTAAATGTGCGATAAAAGCCGGGTATTCCATCCCCCCCCAATTTAGAACGTCGAACTTCTCGGCTCATGCCCTTGATAATCGGGAGTGAAGTGAGCCTAGAGTGAAATAATAGATGCGTTGTTTGGAACACCGCATCATGTCGTTCGTTCTAACAATACACCTTTTTAAACAAAAATTTATATTCAGTAGTAGATGACAAAATGTAGGCATAACTACTATAATTATAGCCTGAAGTCAAATAACAAGAAACATTTTCACAAGAACTTAAGTGCACTTTTTATTCAAACATATAACTGCAGAAAGAAAGCCACCTTAACATCAATTGACACAGATTTACTATAACTGACTCTGTGGTCAATAGATACAGCCCGCTTGGAATCAGTCACGGGTTGATCCTGCCTCCCTTTGAGAAGTAAACTGTTCTTAGTCTTTCTGTTTTAGAATAAAACATACATTTGATTTCAGTCTGTAACACGGTGCAATTTATGATCTTTGTAGTTGCTTTTTTTTTTTTTTTTTTTCACTTTTCACCTCTCAGTCACGTTCAGAATCAATCCTTACAACCCCATCTGACACGGCTGTTTACTAAAACGCTATAGCTCGCAGTGTCACGATCATACTAACCCTGGTTCGACACACAAGCGCTGGTGAAGCTGCCTTCTCGTCACGTCCTTGCTTTTCTTTTATTCAGTTTTATTGAGTGTTCCTGCCAGTCCCGCTAGTTGCTGTATGCTTTTCTTTTGCACCAGGACATGCAGAAGAAAGAATGGTAAAGACCAACTTCGGCATATAGCAATCATCAGACCTCCCATCTGCCTGTCGTTCAAACACAGGAACATATATTGTGTAAAGTACACAAAAGTGCACTTTTATTCAGTGCACTTTTTCCATCGCTTTTCTGTAAGAAGCAGTGTTACACTTCTCTCATGCTGTGGTTTCTATTAACACCTGGAAGAAAGAGACAATACATATGAACATATCCAGCATACAGCAACATGCGGGACTGGCAGGAACACTCAATAAAACTGAATAAAAGAAAATCAGTGGATGAGATCGAAGAAGCAACAGCGCCTGTGTGTCAGAACGGTGAGGGCGAGTGTATGCATCGTGGACATGAAGAGCTATAGCGTCTTATTCTGTTTCTTTTGTACCAGGGCACGCAGAGGAGAGAATAGTAAAAGTAAGTTCGGCTATATGCAATCATCAGACACTCCCATCTGTCCGTTGTTTTGTTATTCTTTCAATACTTTTATACTGCTCAAACGGGCATGCTCAAAAATACCGTGTAATGCCACGAAAATTGCAACGAGACTTCATTTATCAAACAAAACAAGTGCACTTTATTAAACTACCTGATAACTCGAAGAAAAAGACAGCAAGATACAGTAGGCGATTGATCGACATCTTGCATGGTGCAATCTAAGAAGTGAAGATTTTCATTCCGTGCTATGTAAAATCATCACATTCAAATATTAACAGTTCCACACACCCAAGGACCGTCCTTCCTACATTTCTGACGCATATCTTGTTGCCGTGTACACACCTCTCTGTGCTATGGTTTCTATTACACTGAATGAGCACCTGACACTGTACTTTCTTCCTGGAGAAGGTCCGCATCAGAGAATTTCCAGTTCCTGCATAAATTCAACCCGATCTGGCGCTGTTCGTTTTTCAAATAATATTGATTAGTGCGATTATATTTTCACATATTTGTCTTTCTTTCAGGTGTGTAATAGAAACCACACAGAGAGAGTTACACTTTCACGGAAAAGCGTGGAAAAATCACTTGAATAAAGTGCACTTTTGTTATACTTTACCAATATATGTTCCTGTGTTTGAGCGACACGGGCAGATGGGGAGTGTCTGATGATTGCATATAGCCGGTTACTGGTCTTTACCATTCTTTCCTGCATGTCCTGAGTACAAAAAAAAAGCATACAGCAACATGCGGGACTGGCGGAACACTCAATAAAACTGAATAAAAAGAAAAGCAAGTGACGGTGAGATACTGGAAGGCAGCCTTAGCCGCTTTGTGTCAGAACCGGGGCGTTAGTATGCATCGTGGTACACTGCAGAGCTATAGCGTCTTTAGTGAAAACAGCCGTGTCAGATGGGGTGTATGGATTGATTCTGACAGCGACTGAGAGTGAAAGTGAATAAAAATAAAAGCTAACCTTTACAAAGATCATAATGCACGCTGTTACAGACTGAAATCAAATGTATGTTTTATTCTAAAACAGTAAGACTAGAACAGTTTACTTCTCAAAAGGAGGGGCGCAGGATCAACCGTGACCCTTGATTCCCAAGCGGGCTGTACTATGAACCACAGGAGTCAGTTATAGTAAGCTAGTGTCAATGTCGCATGTTAAGGCGGCTTTTTCTTTCTGCAGTTATATGTTTGAATAAAAAGTGCAATTGTGTTATTCTTGTGAAAATGTTTCTTTGCTATTTGGACTTCAGGTTCACATTATATAGTTTATGCCTACATTTTGTCATCTACTACTAGAATATAAAAAGTTTCTGTTTTAACAATGTGTTGACACAGATTACTGTAGAACGAACATGAAATCGTGTGTTCCCAAACAACGATCTATTATTTCCACTCTAAAACTCACTTCACTCCCAGATACTCAATCAAGGCATGAGCTGAGAGAAGTTCGCACGTTCTAAATTGGTGGGGGATGGAATAGCCCCTGCTCCTAGCTTCTCTTTATCAGCACATTTAGAGCAAAAGGCGCTGGCGGAGAGGTGTGAAGGGATTTAAGAAGCAGTTTAAGGTGGGACGGAATACAGAGTTTTCGTAGGCTCTGTAATTCTAGTGTTAAATGTAACACAAAACAAAAACATGCAGAATACTTTGCAGCACTCTTGCATCATCCAGGAAAGACAGGAATGAGAACAAAATCAATGCTGAGACAGCAACAAGCAGCAGTATGAGCTGAAATTGCATCATTGAAATGAACAGCATTAAGTGCCAGCCATATGGGTGTCTATAAAGGCAAGCCTGCCAGAAAAAATGTATTTAAATCAAACATCCACAGCTAGTAAAATATTGATGCAACTCACATATGGAATTTAGAGGTGTAATAGTCTATTTCCTTTCCCAGTTACGCAATTCATTCTCTAATTCAAACATTAGTACAAGATATAGGAGAATATGTCCACTGAGGTAAAATCTATAGGTAACAAACTTGTAACTGGAACACAGGGCCCAGTTAGAATCTGGATCTATGAAAAATAAATAAATTTCTCCTCCTTTATAATATGTGATATTCTAAAGCAACCATATAATTTCATCCGCATTTCTCCAACGGTCATCTCTGACTATCCTCTCATCAAGGTTTCCAAAGCGTGATGTCCTTGCTACTCAATGCTTTCAAAACATGATTTGTTTTGCTCCTTAACTCTCCTTGCTCAGAGATGGTATAGTGATTGCTAAAGTCTGATGTGAAAAAGTATGGTAATTTCAAGCCTTTGATGATTGGCCATTATCTGCTCTTTTCCAGATTGCCATTTTATTCTGAGAGAATCAGTCATTTAAGCAAGTGTTCTTATGGAGTTCATAGCTAACTCTAACTCTAACTCAACTCTTTACATTAAAACATTTTACTGCTATTATTTTTATTTGCACGTGAATAGTGTTATTTTTTTGTTTTTGCATTTAAAATGCATATTTAATCCTGTTGCTTTTTCTTGCTTAGGTTAACATTAACCTTGCACAATACTCATATCAATACAGCAGTTATTTCTTTGTCTGTATAATGTCCAGCATGAAGACAGAATTTATTTTAATTAACCATTCTGAAATTCACTTACTGAACCCAACCATTCAGCTTTAGGGTCGGATGCCAAAGACTTTGCCAGCAGTACTGTACCCAAAACCAGTGCTGGTTAGAACACCACTCATGTGCATGCCACCTATGGAACAATTAGATTCATCGATTAGGCAGTTTTGGGATATGGAATGAAAAACCTACACTGACATGAGCCAAATATTAAAAACTTAAAAGACAGGTTTAACATAATCTCTAGGTGCTGTGAGGCTGCAGTGTTAACAATTATACCACCATACCCATTAATAATGACAACTTCTGTAATTCATCCCTTCCTGGGCTCAGCTTCCTTATGTTATTATGCACTTGCTTTTGTTGTTTCTTACCCTTCTTGTACTTAATAATAGATAAATGATGATCAGGAAATATGATTTTTGACTTATTTGCATCAACAATTTAGAATAGTGGGTTGCATTAACAGATATTCAGTAATATTCACATTTTGTTACTTTATCACTAAAGCTACCATTCTAATAGTGTGAGCAAAGTGCTCTATGCTGTACACAAAGGACTATCTAATATAATATATGCATGGTATACCAGCAAGAGATCTTTTTGGAAATATATCATTGGGTGAAAATCAAGCAATTTAGAAAGCAAATGCATTTTTAATAGGTAGAATGTAGATTGGTCATTTATTTTTAATGCAGTTCTATTAGAAGAAAAGAATGGTGCCATTATGTTCCAGAAAAACAGGAATCTGACACATCAAATACTTTAATTCGTTTTGCTATATTTAAAAGGTAAATCAGAATGTCTTTAAAATTCCAGTGTATTTATACTGAAATCTATCAGACTCTTTTGGTTAAGCCATAACTCAAATTAACCAGCTTTATTAGCATCCTGATGCTTTAGTAGTTCCTTCAGTCCCCAAACATGTGGGCACCTCCTGCTATGCATTGCTGTGAGATTACAGTAAGCATCAGGCAAGCAATAAATATCAAGGTGAATTTTTAACGTTTCACTGTTCTAAAAGCCTTTTATTTCAATTACTATTCACAAACTGCAATTTCAAGTTTACTTGATATTTTGTATTACTGTTATTATCAAAAGACTATAAGAAGTAGTGCCTACTGAGGAACTTTTAATTCTTAAAACAACTGTCAACACAGACGCTGATTACAGTGTCTAGTTCTGAATAGAGAACCTCAGTCAAAAGCTGCCTCGCCCACTGTTTCCTCAGTTGTATTCACACTTTGCTTGTTTGTGTTGAACACTTCATTATACAAATAAAAGTATTAGTGTAAGTAAATGATATTTTTATGTATCTGACAACACATTATAATAATAAGCCTTATAATTGTCACTCTTTTATCTTGCTAGCTAATTATATTTACTATAGCACTGCAAAAAAGGTTATACTTTAAACACAACTGCATAAAAATGTATTTTATCTTTCCATCAGCATATATTTTAAATGCTTTCAGAGTTAAAATAGAGTCAGAGCAGAAAACTGGTATATTTTCCCCACTGAAAGACCTTCAGTTTTAGCATTCTTTTACTGTACTTACTTTTTATCATCATGATTTCAGCAGAGGGCTCTTAAACATAGTTCTTTTATTTCAAAAACTTCTGATTTAAAGGCAATTCTCTTATTAACATCATTTAATTAACATTATAATTCAAGCCAAAATGAATAATATTAAATGCAGGATGTTGTTCTTAAAGTAATTAAAGACATTTATTGCATAATAGAAATCGAGTCAGACTTTACACTCTTTTTATTATTCATTTTAGTTTGATTGATTTATTATGAACATTTGGCTCCTTTTGTACTGTACACTCGGTAAAAAGTGTAATAGCCAGGCCATACCACATGCACTTCAGAAGAGGTCCACCACCTGAAACTAAATTTGTTTAGGGCCCAGCCAGTACTTGGATAGGAGACCATTTAGGAAAAGCTTGGGTTACTGGAATATGTTTTAGTGAGGTCTGCAGGAGTGCTTACCCTGTGGTCTGAAAGTAGATCTCAATGCCTCAGTGTAGTGATGGGGACACTGTGCAGTAAAAATAGCACCATCCTTTGGATGAGACATAAAATTTAGTTCCTCACTGTGGTTATAAAGGTCCCTAGGCATTCTGGCATCCTCCGTCTATGGCCTAATCATTTGCCCTCCTAATTTCCATCCATCCATCCATCCTCTTCCACTTATCCGAGATCGGTACGGTGGCAAGCGAGCAGAGATGTCCAAATTTTCCCCCTCCTCAGCCACTTCTCAGCTCTTCCGGGAATCCCAGCTTCCTCAGCGTTCCTATATCTTCCCGCCTCCTCCCGGTTGGGCGTGCTCGGAACACCTCACCAGGGGAAACATCCAGAGGCATCCTGATTAGATGTCAGAGCCACCTCCTCTGACTCCTCTCCGATCGAGGAGTGCGGCTTCTCATAGCCCCTCCCGGATGAATGAGCTTCTCACCTTATCTTTAAGGGAAAGCCCAGACACCCTCGAGGAAACTCATTTCAGCCTCTTGTATTCACAATTCGTTCTTTCGGTCACACCCGCTCGACCATAGCTGAGAGTAGGACCATAAATCAACTGGTAAATTGAGAGCTTTGCCTTATGGCTTATGGACGCCTGCCGATCCGCCTGTCGATCTCGTCCATTCTTCCCTCACCATGACAAGACCCCGAGATACTTGAAATCCTCCACCTGGGGCAGGATCTGCTCCCAACCCTGAGAAGGCACTCCCCCCTCAGTGACAACCATGGTCCGGTTTGAGGTGCTGATTCCATCCCAGAGCCGATCCAGAACCAATCCAGAGAGCTAAAGATCACGGCCTGATGAAGCAAACAGGACAACATCATCTGCAAAAGCAGTGACCCAATCCTGAGTCCACAAACCAGACCCTCAACGCCCTGGCTTGCTTGAAATTCTGTCCATAAAGTTAGACAGAATCGGTGACAAAGGGCAGCCCTGGCAGAGTCCAGCTCACTGGAAGCGGGTTTGACTTACTGCGGCAATGCGGATAAACTCTGACACCTAGTTGTACAGAACAACAGGGCCCCTTATCAGGGGTCCGGTACCCCATACCCCAGAGCACCCCCACAGGATTCCCAAGGGACCAGTGAAAGCCTTTCCAAGTCAACAAAACACATGAGACTGGTGGGCAAACTACCATGCACCCTCCAGGACCCTGTTAATGGTGTAGAGCTGGTCCACTGTTTCACGACCAGGACAAAACCACACTGTTCCTCCTGAATCTGAGGTTCGACTGTCTGATGGACCCTTCTCCAGGACCCTAAATAGACTTTTCTAGGGAGGCTGAGGTGGATCCTCTGTAGTTGGAGCACACCTCAGTCCCTTAAGGGGACCACCACCCAGTCTGCTCCAGAGGCACTGTCCTTGTCCATGCGATGTTGCGAAGCGCACAACCAAACAGTCCTACAACATCCAGTATCTCATCCACTCGGGGCCCGACCAAGCGTTTTGACCATCTCAGTGATCTCCGGAGATCCGGGGCCCACCTCTGAGCCCCTGGGTCTGCTCCTCATGAAGGCATGTTGGGATTTGGGGCCCGTACCCCCCCGGACCCCCACGCAGTCAAAGCACCCATCCCCCATCGTGTTGACCTGCCTTTTCCCCTTCAGACACGGATGCTGGAAAATCCCTGGGCCATCGAAAATGTTTTCCTGGGCCTCCCAAACTCCCCGGGGGTTTTGCCCCAGCAAACCCCGCATTCCGCGGGCCCGCCAGTACCTATTAGCTCCCCAACCCACAGGGCAAAGGGTCCTGAAGGGCTCCCTTTTTCAAGGGGATCCCCCACGCGGTTCCACCAATGGGTTCGGGATTTCCGCCCAAACACCACCCCCACGCCCCCGGGGGCCCCCCAAAGGACGGCCCCGGCTTTGTCCCCCCCGCCCTAGGGTTTGAATTCTGCTGGGCGGGGTTAAATTCCCGGGGGGCTCTGCATTTAGAAGACCCTCCTGTATTTCCTCCGGGGCACCGGCATCCCCCTCCACCATTGAAAACCCCCACCAGGTGGTGATCATTACACTCCCCCTTCCCCCCCCAAGTGTCAAAACATGTTGGGGAAGTCCCCCCACCCCAAAATTATCCGAAAAAGGCCCAAAAGGCTAAGTGTAATGACCCCTATGTTGAACATGGTGTTTTGGAAAATCCCGGGGTAGACCAAAATTCAATAACAAAAAAAACCCCTGGGTTTAGATCGGGGCATTCAACCCCCAGTTCAGGTTTCCCGGTTGCCCCCGACAAAGTCTCCCGGAACGGAGTCCCCCGAAGGTGCCCTGGTACCCCCAGGGGTGTGGGGTCCGACCTTTCGGCGCTAAACAAACAACAGTTAGGACCCCCCCACCCCGGGAGGGGCTACCCCCTCATCCACGGGGAAACCCCCAAAAAAGATTCAGTCAGGGGACGTGTCCTCAGCTTCCGGGGCCTCTCCGGGGGAACTCCCGATTTAGGTCCGCCTTCCCCGGGGTTGGGTTTAAGCCAGCTGTCTGGTGTTATTTTTTCTGCGGAACCCTCCCACCCAAAACTCAGGCTCCTTCCCTTTTAGAGGTGAATTTAATCCCAAAAACCCTTCTGGAAAAGGGTCAGACTCGGTCCCGCCTTTGGCCCCACCCAATTCACACCACCCCACCTCCTTGCCCCATAGGTGGTGAGCCCATGGGAAGGGGGCCCCGTCCTTTTGGCTGTGCCCCCCCCGGCCCCGGGGGCAGGCCCGCGACCCTTTCTCGCCGGGCCCCCCCCCGCCCTCCCAGAGGGGGCCCCGGACCCCAGTCGGGGGGAGGGGAAAAGCCATCAAAATTTTTTCGCAAGGGGGGTTTTTTCCCCTTTTCTAACTGGCTACCCCCCCCCTCTCTCTCCCTCTCTCTCAAACCTTACCATCTTCAGCTAATGGTAACCCAGTCTAAATGGCCTTCCCTCATCCCGTGGTTGCAGATTTGTGGGGGTTAAATTTCCCCACTCACTTTTATCCCATCCCCGTACTTTGGGGGGGTGTTCATGGTTGGGAAAACCTTGGGGGGGGAATCCCCAATATAGGGTTCCCAGACCCATCACACCTGCCCCCGAACTCACCCCGGGGGGTAAACCCAAAATTTCCGGGCCCTGTGGGGTCAAAACTGTGGCCCGGGTGTTGT
>NW_024383562.1:0-5425 GCF_016835505.1 Polypterus senegalus
AATAGTAGAGCTTTGCCTCTAGGCGCCGAGGTTTGATTCCGAGAGGGATGCACTAAGTATGTACGCGCTTTCGATTCATTTTAGCCTCGCATCCCCTTGGTTTGAGGACGTATGAAAAAATATGCGGTTACGCAGAAAGACAGATCACCAATTGAAGCTTTATGAATAATGGATACTTTATTAGCGATCAATGATTGTTTTGGTAAAGCCATACTCAGTGTATTCATTAGATGAGCGGTAAAAAGTAAGAGCGAGGGGAGGGTAACTTATTGAGGCACACAGGCAAAACCACAATAGCACGCGGGCTCGATGTACTGTAGTGCGTCAACTCGATCTGAATTTGCGATCACATAGAAAAAATATTTCTTTTCAAGTTCTATTTAGTCCATATGTGTCAAACTCAAGGCCCACAGGCCACATCCGGCCCGGCGTGTAATTATATCCAGCCCGAGATCATTTTATATACTGTATTATTGTTATTAATGGCCGGGGATATGAAGGCTGGTAACACAATAAACTACAGATCCCATAATGCAGCGCTTCAGCTGCCTTGCGAACACTTACGCGTTAATCAAGTCTAGCTTATGATGCTGCAAGTTATTGCAAGCTAGCCCACACGATGCCAAGAGAAAAGGTGATTCTGAACATAGAGCCTTTAAAACCGATGGGAGGCTGAGTATATGTTTACTGACATTGCGGTAAACCCGTGTGTCTCATTTGTGGAGCTAATGTGGCTGTAATTACAGAATTTAATCTAAGAGGCACTATGAGACAAAACATCAAGATAACCTGAAAGACCTGAATGCAATGCACAAGATACAGAAAGCAGAAGAGTTAAAGAAGAATCTGACACTTCAGCAGACGTTTTTACCGTGCAAAATCACAAAGTGATTTCAAGTGAAACTACTTTTATGGGAGACACAAATGCACCAGTGCAACTTGCCCCACTTTCCCTGTTGCCAAGTAATGTTGAACCAAGTCGGCACAACGGTGTTCCCAAATCGCACTTTGCTGATAAACTGAGCGCACTGAGTTCGCGGCGCTTTGGTGACTTTGAAGAACAAAAAGAATTTTGAGTTGTTTAGCAACCCATTTGCGTCGATGTGGAAACTGCACCTGTGCAGATTCAGATGGAGGTGATTGAGCTGCAGTGTAATGGCACACTGAAGGCAAAGTACGATACTGCACGCCCGCACAGTTTATTCACTCCATTCCCAGAAATGCTCCAGCTCCGTCTACATGCGGCTCGAACCTTGTGCATGTTTGGTAGCACATATCTGTGTGAGAAGCTCTTCTCAGTCATGAAGACTAACAAAACAGCACACAGGAGTCGCCTCACTGATGAGCACCTGCAGTCCATCCTGAGAATCTCCACAACACAGAACCTCACACCAAACATAAACGAACTTGTTGCCAAAAAAGATGCCAGGCGTCCAGCTCTGATAAAATGACATAAGAGCAAAGACAACTGAATGATTTGATTTGTTATTGCTGAAAAGAACAAATTTTATTTATATTTCCAGGTTTTGTTATGCACCATGTTCATATTTGAATTTGTATAATTTTGACAGGATATATTTTTATGGAGAGCAAAATCTTTTGGGATATTTAAAATTTAAGTTTATTTTTATATAAAATTACATAAGAGTAAAGAAATTTGAATGTTTGTTCTTTTAACGTTTACTTTATTTCTAACTTGTATAATTTAGACAGGATATATTTTTATGGAGAGCAAAATATTATAAGTTATTTAAGGTTTGAGTTGATTTATTCCAGAATAATATTCTGTCGACTAAATAAAAATTCCTTCTATTTAAAATTTAAATAGAACTTGAACAGAAACGATAGTTCATAATATCCACGCAGACTTGCACGTAAGAGCGGGAGTCATCCGTTTTAACAAGCAGCGTATTGCACTGATTTGAAATAGCCTGCCCATTTAATTATTTAGGAATGGATAAATAAATTAAGATTTTGTACAAATAATGTTTTCATTTTTCTTCCTTCATGGATTCTGGCACCCCAGCAACAGTTGCTCGCACCCCAAAGACTGTATATATGTGTATATATATATATATATATATATATATATATATATGTGTATATATATGTATATATATATATATGTGTGTGTATATATATATATGTATATATGTGTATGTATATATGTATGGATGTATGTATGTATATATGTATGTATGTGTATATATGTATGTATATATATATGTGTGTATATATATATGTATATATATATATATATATATATATATGTATATATATATATATATACACTCACCTAAAGGATTATTAGGAACACCTGTTCAATTTCTCATTAATGCAATTATCTAATCAACCAATCACATGGCAGTTGCTTCAATGCATTTAGGGGTGTGGTCCTGGTCAAGACAATCTCCTGAACTCCAAACTGAATGTCAGAATGGGAAAGAAAGGTGATTTAAGCAATTTTGAGCGTGGCATGGTTGTTGGTGCCAGACGGGCGGTCTGAGTATTTCACAATCTGCTCAGTTACTGGGATTTTCACGCTACAACCATTTCTAGGGTTTACAAATAATGGTGTGAAAAGGGAAAAACATCCAGTATGCGGTAGTCCTGTGGGCGAAAATGCCTTGTTAATGCTAGAGGTCAGAGGAATGGGCCGACTGATTCAAGCTGATAAAGAGCAACTTTGACTGAAATAACCACTCGTTACAACCCGAGGTATGCAGCAAAGCATTTGTGAAGCCACAACACGCACAACGGATGGGCTACAACAGCAGAAGACCCCACCGGGTACCACTCATCTCCACTACAAATAGGAAAGAGGCTACAATTTGCACAAGCTCACCAAAATTGGACAGTTGAAGACTGGAAAAATGTTGCCTGGTCTGATGAGTCTCGATTTCTGTTGAGACATTCAAATGGTAGAGTCAGAATTTAGGCGTAAACAGAATGAGAACATGGATCCATCATGCCTTGTTACCACTGTGCAGGGTGGTGGTGGTGTAATGGTGTGGGGGATGTTTTCTTGGCACACTTTAGGCCTTAGTGCCAATTGGGCATCGTTTAAATGCCACGGGCTACCTGAGCAATTTGTTTCTGACCATGTCCATCCC
The DNA here is from genome assembly GCF_016835505.1 of Polypterus senegalus. Classification (NCBI taxonomy): domain Eukaryota; kingdom Metazoa; phylum Chordata; class Cladistia; order Polypteriformes; family Polypteridae; genus Polypterus; species Polypterus senegalus. The sequence continues at coordinate 3,114 of NW_024383562.1, forward strand.
TTCATGACCACCGTGTACCCATCCTCTGATGGCTACTTCCAGCAGGATAATGCACCATGTCACAAAGCTCAAATCGTTTCAAATTGGTTTCTTGAACATGACAATGAGTTCACTGTACTAAAATGGCCCCCACAGTTACCAGATCTCAACCCAATAGAGCATCTTTGGGATGTGGTGGAGCAGGAGCTTCGTGCCCTGGATGTGCATCCCACAAATCTCCATCAACTGCAAGATGCTATCCTATCAATATGGGCCAACATTTTAAAGAATGCTTTCAACACCTTGTTGAATCAATGCCACACGTAGAATTAAGGCAGTTCTGAAGGCGAAAGGGGTCAAACACCGCATTAGTATGGTGTTCCTTATAATCCTTTAGGTGAGTGTATATATATATATATATATATATATATATATATATATATATATATATATATATGACAGCAACACTCATCACTCACAACAGTGACAAAACAATTACATTGACAATCATGTTATGTTATTTTCAAAATGTTTCCTTTTCTTTTTCATTACTTCTTTAACACACTACTTCTCATACTCTGAAACACGGTATTTACTAGTACATAAATAAATTGTATCATTTATATGTTACAATTGTAGCTCTACAGCAAAAAATACAAACTAAAATTACACTTTAAATAAAACATTTATAATAAATATAATAAACAGTAATAAACTGAAATAAAATCAACACTGTCATCTGCTGGAGCTTTCCAAAGTTCAAAATTTACAAAGGCACACTTCTGCTTTTTCTTGATGCAAAGTCTTAAATGAGCTCTTCATATGATAAAGCCTTTGCTAATTCTGAGTTGATGCTGACAATTGCCAGACCACTCATGTGCTCTTGTGCCATAGATGAGCGCCGAAGTACGTTTTGATGAGCTTCATTTTAGAAAAACTTCGCTCAGCAGAGGCAACAGTTACAGGGGCGTCACTGCTATCGCAGAGCAATCAGAGATTTGGGTACATGCACGGCTTCATCTTGGGCTTTTTTTTTCTTTCGTTTCTCGGCGCCGGACTGTTGATGTCTCTTTCAAGGAGTAGGCATATTGTTCAATTATTATCATTTTTGGCCAAATAGGCAGCGCAACAGAGGTGAGGCGCCGCAGCGTCATCACGTGTGCTAGCCTACTCTGCGTTCACCGAAAAATGCAATATATACGTTTTATATTTTTGTTTATTTGTATATGTATATTATTAATATTAATTTATTATTATAATATATAAAACCATTTTTTGAGCAGCTGGGATGGTGCCCCCCTGGGAGTTGGTGCCCAACACAGACTGCGTACTCTGCATATAGGGAGCGGCGGTACTGTCGATATACCAGGAAATCATGCATTGACAAAAGTTCCCCTTTGCTTGGAATTGAAAGTGTGATTAAATGTGTTTTTTTTAACGCGTTATGGAGTACATGCATCAAAGCTTCTCAGCTGTGCTTGTGTTAAGAAAAGGAAAAATTTTGAAAATAACGTAACATGATTCTGCGTTAACCACATATTTTTTCATACGTCTCAAACCAAGGGGATGCGAGGGTAAAATGAATCGGGAAGCGCGCGTACATACTCCTACATACTCCATACTCATACATCCCCTCTCGGGAATTGAACCTCGGCTGTCGGCGCTAGAGGCAAAGCCTCTACCATAGTTATGAAAAAGAAAAGGGAACATTTTAAAAATAACATAACATGATTGTCAATATACAGGAATTGTTTTGTGAGTGTTGCTGTCATCAAGGATTTGATCATCATTATTTCTTGCAATCAGGTTCTTATTTGGAGGATGTGTTTATTTAATGTTAGCTAAGACCCGGCACTTTAAAGTTTCTTGCTACAGCAATTTTAACTCCGTTACAAAGTGATCCAAAGTCTCGTTTATACCTCGTGTCTTCTCAGTAAACTTGTATCTCGTGAATACCGTCATTCGAGCGTAGGCATGACATCTGACAGCAGGAGTGTGTCTATAAACTTAATATAAACTACGGTTCACACTGTGCTTTGTTTCCGAAGTAGCTGTACTTATGAATATGCTTGTATTTATGAATACACTTGTATGCATCACTTGCTTCATAATTTTTTTCTGCCTTCTCAACTGTGAAATGGTGTTTTTTGTTCAGCGCTGTTTGGAGGTCTTCCTTGTTCTCCTACGCACTTATAGGGAGGCGTGATGATGTCACACGAAACTCCACCCCCACAGCCATCAGCTCAACTCCATTACATTATATGGAGAAAATAGAAACTTCAGTTATGACCATTAAGCGTAGAATTTCGAAATGAAACCTGCCCAACTTTTGT
>NW_024383563.1:0-27175 GCF_016835505.1 Polypterus senegalus
ATTTAATATTTTTATATTTCCAAATCAAAAAATACTTATTTTTCTTTCCTATAGTTTTTAAATTTTTAAAAATTTAAAACATGAATAGGCAAAGGGTAGCAATTACCTCAGTGCCATTTTCACATGTAAGAAAGGTTTCAAAATAAGACAAGTTAAACAGGCAGTGAAGTCAATCTCCCATTTACCATTCACTGTTGTATACACCTGTGTTGGCACTGCACTGCTCATTGCTAATTATCAGCATTTGGATACAATTAAGAGGCAAACTATTAAGAAAGTGGTAAATAAAAAATCAAAAATAAGTGTAAGATATAAAGCTATTACAAAAGAATCTAAATGTTTACAAACTTACATATATATATTTTACTTTTAGAAATATTTATAGGTCAGAAAACTAAACAATGCACTTTAAAAAAGTAAGACTGATGCACAAACGCCATGGAACTGAACTTGACATCCACTGTTAGATGGTGTTTCACTCTCCTTATAATGAGAAGTTAGTGAAAGCACTAAAAGACAGTCTAGAGAATGGTTACGGGACTTATTGTAGGGCTGTGGGGTGTGAGGAATGGGTACAGATAAAGAAAAGCGGGGCTGTGACAGGAGAGAAAGTTTAAAATTATGAACAGGAATAGATAAGATGAATGTTTTTTAACAAGAACTTGGTAGCACAGGTGATTAAAAATTTTTGCTGCCCACACGGGGGTTGTATATTCATGAAATAAGGTACAAAATAGTGCAACTTAAAGTTTTGGAGATCTTAAATCCTGATGCAACAATTTTTTAGAAAGTGAAGGAATCAGAAAAAATAAATGTGTGGAGTTATAAGGCCTGCTCATATCAAAGTTACTTTTTTGGTTGTAAAATATACAGAGGTTTTTCGCATAATTTATTGAGATACACTTGAAGGACTTGTTAAGAAATAAATAGCTAATATCTTGCATAGAAACAGGAGCGATATAGGCTACATATCTAGAATGACATTTTAAAATTGCCATTGCCAAAATTCAGGTTAAATTAGTTAAAATAGTACAACAGGTACATCATTGATTCCTACTGGACACAAAAGGTACTTAACACAATAAACCACTGTCATGTGTTCCATATCATTCCTGTTTACAGACCTCAGCCTCAGCAAACACAGTTACAGAAAGAGTTATCTCTTTAGAGGGGTGAAATGAAACAGAGAAATATAAAAGTCCATCTGCATTTTTTTTTCAATATACAACATTGCCATTCTAACGTAAAGTTCAGGAAGTACCACAGAATGAATGCAACTGCCCAGTTATAATTGTTTGATAAAATTTAGTAACTTTCACATTGTACAACTTAAGGTGGCCCATCATATTGTTTGAAATGACTAAGCAATCTTTAACATAATTTAGATAGGATGTTTATTATAGGAATATAACTACTTTCCTTAAACTGTGAAAAGGAACCTGTTAGTTCAATAAGGGCAGTAACACATAGTCTCTGTTTAACTTAATCAAGAGTGAAGACTTAAGTTTATCAAATCATTCAAGATTTTCTTTTTTTCATCCTAAATGAGACTGTAGAAATCAAAGATAACACTGAAAAGGCCTGTGCAATTGTTGTTAACTACAACCCCACTACCTCAGTCTGTCAAGTGCGCTGGTATCCCTTTGAGCATGAAACGAGTACAAACGCAGAGAAAAAAATGTAGCCACAACAGATAAAAAACTGGTAGTTAATTCCATGTTCAGATGTGGAAATTAGTTTTGTACACATGGGCTTTCTTTTAAATTGCTTTCTTGATATGAAATGTTAAACACTTCCTTATGCAATAGCTTCATATTTATTGTTTAGAAATATTACACCAAGGTGAGTTTTCTATATCACTTATATATTTTTAAAGCTCATATTTGAAAATATATTAAACATCAAGAAAGACAATGATCACATCTGGCCTTGCACCATTACTGATTCATCTCTGTCTCATTCCACTTAGGACATTGCAGTGGTTTACCCAAGAAGCTAATCTGTAGAGCAAGAAACAAATGGACACATAGTGTGCTGTTCATGGTGCTCTTCATGGGGGCATCAAAGATAAAATCAAACAGTTCATCATCTTCACATCTGAACACATCTGAGTCTTTAGCCTTCATCAAATTCACAAAGCATATCTACAACAAGGAAAATTGCTAACTTGTGTAATTTCATGCAGGGAGCTCTGAAACTGTAACTATAGATGAAAACTGACAATAAAGGAAATGTCTGTGCTTATTTACAGTGGTTAAAAACAGATTTAAATTATTAATAAGAATGTTTTACAAAGTAGGGGTGGGCCAAATAACAGGCATATAAATAAAGCTCTTACAACACAAGTGACAAACTTTATACTTATTTATCAATGGTTTTCTAAATAATAATTAATTAATTAACCCTTGGATTCAGCACCATGTGTTGACCCTTTTTCAAGAGTAACTGCACGTAAGCAATTACGTAACTTTCAGGAAAAAATTTACCTCCTTGTTAATGCAAAATGTGAAAACTCACAAATTTTCCATTCTTTTTTAAGCTTCCCGTTGTGAACTGATTCAAATGGTTTGATTGAGAATGAAAAAAACTGGAAAGACCTAATAACCTACTTATAAAAAAAAGTGAGGATGAGAAATCAAATATTAAAAAAGGGCCCTTTTTTTTATCATTTATAATGTTAATACTGCAGAAATGTGTATTCAAAGATATATTCCAAATATAGTTGTGTACTTTTCAGAAGTTCAATGTTGACAGGCATTGCTAGTGTCATCAAAGGATATCAAATATTAACCCCGGGGATTTTTCCCAGCAAGTAAAGGAATACTAGGTAAACAGATGGCACCAGGTGTATAATCCAGGGCAAAGTCACTTCAGAGAACTTGAGAGAATGAGAGAAATCCAGACCAGAAGTACCAACGTTCCTCTGAGAGCTTGTGCAGAAACAGTGGAATGTACTGATTAGCATCTTTTTAAATAAGATGCACTTGTGTCTGCAGGAGAGGGAGTGGGGTGGGGAAAAGCAGTTCACAAGCAGTTCACTAAGTGCACAGGTGGATCGCAGACTTAATTGGGGACTGAGAGCTGCTAATCGACATAGCTGTGCCCCGCCCCATTTTAAAAAGGGAAGCAAGAGGAGAGAGGAAAAAAAGGGTTGAAAAAAGAAAGATGGACGCTAAAAAGAAAAAAAGAAAGAAAGAAAGAGGCGGGAAGGAGCCATGTGAGCGAGCTGAGGAGAACAGGCTTGAGGGGAGAGAAAGAGGCAGCTGCAAGTGAGCTGCAAGAGGAGGTGTGCTGACACCTGGGGGGGGGTTGGAATGGGTCACTCTCCAAGGAAGGCAGCAGGGCTCGAGGAGGCGGCTTTTGGGGGGAGAGCCCCTGTGTGAGAGCCCTTTTTATTGGGGACCACAATGTTCGGAGAGGAAGCTTTTGGCCCGGGCCGAGACAGCAGGGACCCGGGCCTTTAGGAAGGTCAGCTGATCTGCTGTCAGGGAGACACCCTCTGCCAGGCTCATACGGATAAGAAGAGCACAGTGAGGAAGAAGCAGCAGACGTTTTAGTAAAGACAGTTTCCAGCAGTGGATTTTAACCTCATTTTAAAGAATATTTATTTATTGTGATTTTAACCTCCACAGTACACCTTTTTATGGATTATCTATTTATTATGGATATAGAAGCACTGCACTTAACATTTTTTGGATTTTTTTTAATAAAAGCCTACTGAGCCTTTTTGCACTTTCACCTTGCTTCATGTAATGTCCTTTTTTGTACAGCCTATCCCAGTCATCACTATAGATGGTTCGGGTTCAAGAGGCTCCCAAATAAGAAGAGAGAGCATGAGCTGGACTCGCATCATCACAAAGGGACACAGCAGTCTAAAGTAAAATAGACAGTCCAAGTTTGTAACCAACGGGGAAGAAATTAAATAAACAAACACCAGAATGTTACACAAAATTTTAGATTGAGAATGTAGCAAGATCTGAAAACCCTTACCTACTTACTCCACCATTCCAGACAGTGAGAAAAGTGAAAGAAAGAAAGAAAAAAAAAGAAAAAAAAGAAAGAAAGAAAGAAAAAAAAAGAAAAAAAAGAAAACAAAGTTTAATTATTAGCTTTTAGTCAAAGAGCATTCAAAAATTTATACATGTATCTTTAGTGCCTAAATTTTTTTCAATTGCTATTACGGAAATAACTTTTTCAGTTCCCCTGTAGCTGGCACATACTGGAAAACACCACAAGAAAAACATAAAGCTCTTTATCAACAAAATTTCTCCGCCTGCATGGAAAAATTAAGCAAGACTTGATATATGGTCTACCCCATCTCACTCTAGCTGGAACAATTAACACTGTTAAGTTGAATATTCTTCCTAAGCTCCTATTTTTATTTCAAAACATCCCAATATACATCAATAAATCATTTTTAAGCAATTAGATTCATTATCCCATTTATTTGGAACTCAAAACATCCTCGTAACCAAAGAGCCACCCTACAAAGACAAAAGGCAGAAGGTGGCATGGTTTCACCTAACTTCCAGTTTTATTACTGGCAGAAATATACAAGCAATAAAAACCGGGACACAAATAGAAGAACAACACAGGCTTGGTCCATAATAGAAGTAAATCCTGCAGTACTTTTTATATTCCCTGCTCTTGCCCTAATAAATGCAAGTTATCGGCAATATACTAATAACCCAATTGTCTCCTCACTTAGAATATGGATCCAAAGTAGAAAGCTTTTTAAGACAGAGAAGTTTATTGTGGCACCTCTGCAAGAGAACCACCTCTTTAAACCCTTTCGAAACAAAATAGTTTTTAATATCTGGAAAATATTTGAATTAACTGCTTAGAGATCTTTATATAGACAATGTCTTTGCATCCTAGAACATTAATTCCAAATTTAACATTTCAGCTAAAATTTCTTTCCTATCTTCAAATTAGGAACTTGTTAAACAGAACCTGTCCGATTTTCCTCATTTTTCACCTTCATCCATGTTTGGAAAAATTTTGCTCAATCTCAAGGAATCATGCACCATCTCTACAATATATAAAATCATTTTACAGTCCCCCCCTTTCAAAGATCCAAGAGGACACTGGGAAAAGACCTCTCAATATATAAAAAAGGGAGTGGAAAGTAGCAATGCAGAGAATTACCTGAGCCCCATATGTGCAAAGCATACAATTATACAACTCAAAATTATATATCAAGCACATCTGTCTGGTCAAAACTCTACAAAATGTTTCCGGGGCATGATCCAACCTCGAACGCTGCAATCAAGTCCCAGCCTCACTGGGTCACATGTTCTGGGCCTGTACCAAATTAACGCTATTCTGGACCAAAATTTTAATTACGCTTCAGACAGCCTTGGTCTCACAATCCTCCTAACCATTAATTGTGTTTGGGGTTCTTCCAGATGGGTTTAAAGTGGGGAAAGACAAACAAATTGGGTTGCATTCACTACACTTTGGCACGCAGACTTATTCTGATAAACTGGAAGAACCCAAACTCTCCTCTTTTAAGTCAGTGAAACTGATGTGTTATACTATTGAAATTGGAAAAATCAAATACTCAGAGGATCGTACATACTTTTTTTAAAACATGGCAGGATCTAATTAGTAATATTTTAAAATAAGCTCTTAAAGCACAGAGGAAGCAATTATTTCGTATTTCTTTGTCTTCTCATTCATCTCTATTGGCTTATTAAACTTATTAATTTAGGTATGTTTAAAGCCTTAAATTTTACGCTGTTTGCCTTTTCTCTCTCAGGGGTGTAGTCGACTTGTTCTTAACTCAATTTTACTTTTGTAAAAAATTTATTGATTTGTATGGAATGATTGTAATAAAATTAATAAAACTTCAAAAAAAAAAGGAATACATTATTACAGCTATTAAATGGTATGGTAATTAAACTACATTAAAAACAAGGGTATGGTACCGAAGACATGTGAGTCTATTTTTTCCTTAGCAGTGTATCAATCAAAGTTCTTTGTTCCATCAGCTTATTTAAAACAATTTTGTTCTGTTTTTTCTTTTTTGACAGCAGTTACAAATGTCATTGTCACTGAAGAACAGTTTTTAGATATTCAGTCTTATTCAGGGTATCCCTTATGCTTGTATCAGATAAGGCCTGTAAGACTATTAATTAAGGAAAAAAATATTTTGCCTGTCTAGAAATTGTGTCATTTTGCTCTTTAGGGGCTCATTAGGAGACAAAAAAACAATAATCTGTGTAACAAATGCAAACACTTGCTTCCTAATTGAACTTGGCTTTTGTAATGTACGAGACATGATAAACGAGTGTATTAAGTGTAAAACCAGTAAGTCAAAGTACCTCATTAGGATAAATGTTTCATGTTATTTAAAAGTTTGAAGCTTAAACATACTAATGAGTCATCTTGCAGATGTATCTATAGTTATTTTTAATCCAAGTAAGGCTATTTTCATATGCAGGCCAGGACTGAAGTCCAGGAAAACTCTCTGGCTCTGTTGAAATTTCACATTTTGCTTGAGTCTGTGTGGGTTTACTCACAGAATAGACGTTAGGCTATTTTGGTAATCGAGATTAGCTGAGAGTGGTATGAGTTTGTCCTATAGTGGAAATGCAGCCCCCTCCATGCCTAATTTCCTGCATTATATTCATTGATTCTTGTCAAGCTCCAGCTCCCTGTGATTACAGCATGAATTCAGAAAATTGAATTGATATATAACATACTTACTCAATGAATAATCTTTCAAAATTTTTTTTATACAAATATACATGAAATAAATATGTTCACACAATAAAAAACAATATACAGTATTTGCTCAAATCCAGCCTACTTTGCATTTTTGTGGATAATTTGATGTTGTCTCATATCCTATGGTTTTTAGGTTGATTTGTTACTCTAAATCAACAATGTCAAACTCAGAATAAGAACCACAGTGGCTGTATTTTTGTAGACCAGAGAAACGTAATTGCTACTAATTAAGAAGTTGTTGGAATGAAAACCTACAAGTAGTGCAGCCTCCGGGAACTGGAGTTTGACATCTGCCCTTTATTTTATTCCAATGTCTGTTTTCTGAACTAGCTGGTATCCCATCCAGGCTCCCACTCTTGTGGATGGCTTGCCTCTAACACCCAGTTCCCTATTAGCATTAAGGCAGGATGGATGGGTACATGTATAATGTTTTTACTAAGTTAACAATAAGTTAATATTTTAATATACTATTTTTATTTCAGTCAAATGTTATTCAGCTTGATCAATTTATTCAAATTGATTGTTTTCCTTTTTAAAAGGACTCTCTGACAGACTATATTATAGTACCTGTTTTTCATTATTCACTTGTTTGTTTTCTTTTCTGGTGAAATACTATTAACAGTTTGCTTAATTTCAGGAATTGACTTTATCTTCCAAGTAAAATATATAGTGTACCACACACTTTTTTACAGGATACTTTCTAAGTCAGAAAAAGACGTTAGTTTCCCGCCCAATATTTTCATCTAAGCTAGATCAAATGAATAAGTCATGTTGTGGCTTTGTCCGGAAACTTTTTTTATTTCCTCACGGGGACACTTCCTGAAATCTCAATGAGCTTTCAGGCAGATCGGGAGCTGCACATTATCTCTGTGCAGAGGATGCATGAATTTTGTCATCTGTTAAACTTTAACAGGTTTTTTATTTCGGAATATATTTAGATTTTGAAATTTTTGTTTAAGAGTAACAGTGAAATAAAAGTAAATGTAGAAGCTTTTTTTTAAAATAACAAGAGAACCACAAATTTTGCCAAGATAAAATACTACATAAAATATGAATTTGAATTATACTATACTGAAAACAGATTTTTAGTTTTTAAAGAACTGTAGAAAGGATTTTTTTTGTAAATAATTTTACTTTCATATGATGTTATTTCATATAAATATTAACAAACAATTCACTTTATCTGGTTCACACTTGTACTTGTTAAAAAGGATCATGAATTATACTACTATTTGTAAGCATTACTAAATTCCCGTCCATACACTTAGGCTTTTCTCTTAATAGAGGATTCATACAATGATGTTTTCACTTTAAAAAAAGCCATTATAAATGTATACATTATAATACTTTTATGTATAATTTTCCTAGTTATACAGTGCTAATAAAGGGGGAAATCAAAGATCTCAGATGTTGTTTTTCTATCTAGACTTTTCCTACCAGGTAAAAAAACCCTTTTTCTATTCTACAGTTTTTTTACACCTATAGACAATTTGTTATTTTTTCTGTTGAAATCTTTTCACGATCAGACACTAAGCAAATATCACATGCAGTAGGTGAAGCAGATGTGTGACCAGAACATCATGTATGGGTGGGCATTTGGCTTGTCTGGGGGGAAAAAAATCCATCCATCCGTCCTTTTCCCATTTTTGTAGGGGTCAAATAATAATAACAACATAGTTTTTTTATAACATATAAAGCAAAAATTGTGGATAAATCATAACCTATTGTTCAAAAATTAATAAGGCAATGGAACTGTATTATTATTTTTGTGAACAAATATGAACTACATCTACAAGGTAAATATCAATAAAGTAAAAGTATACAACATATTAGAGCAAGAACAGAAACATGGCTCATTGTAGTCATTAGGAGGCTATAGGATATCAGCTTCCAGTGTTTAAACTGGATATTATCTACAGGACCAGTCTGCGTTATTTCCCTGGCAAATTCTGAAATAAATTCATTCATGTCTAGATTTTCTGTGATGTTTTTCTATGTGCAGAATGAAAATTTTTTTCCTGAATGCAGCATTGTTCGGAGTGGAGGAGAATGCGTTAAAAGTAGAGAAAGAGCTGTGACAGCTGAAGACACACCAATGATGAGTGCTTGACATATAGCAAATGCAACATAGAAGGCCTTTGTATGCTGAATGTCAGATGCTTCAGAGAGATTAGCATCACTGGATTTTATTGATCAACATTGCTTTTCCCATGCATTCATTTGCAAGCTCATGCTGTTTTGCTCTGTGCCTGCAAGTGCCTGAAGTGGTTTCAGGAGAGATGATCAAGAAATAGCTCTGATTTTGGCAGGAGGCGATGTGGCCTCAATAATTCAACATTTCTTTTGAGAGAATCTTGTCTTTCCATTTCTACAATTGTTTATCAAGAATGCTGAACATAGCCCTTTTAAAAGTCTGATTAGAGCAATTTTTCATCAGAGTCACATGCCCATGCGAGAACATAAATACTATCATCAAGCTGTGAATTAACTTTCCACTCCTGAGCAAATTTGGTGGCATTTCACACTGAGAGAAATGCTCCTCCCAGAATGAGTCGCATCTCATCTCCTTCAGTGTGGCCAGTGAAGCTGTTACACCCTCCCAGCAGTGCACAATCCACTGCATGTGCCGTAGAATTCATTGGCTGGTTTCAGCACACCAATCACATGAAGGAGGAATTTTCCTTATTGAAGAAATTCTGCTTTTTAATTGGTCAAAGGACCACATGCCTCTATGCAAATTAAAAGGGGCAGTGTCAGCCCCTTCTACCTCTAAGAGAAGCCCTTTAGCATCCTATGTTGACAATGGACTTTGTGACATCATAATATTTGGTCCATTGTATTTTTAGAAGTCTTTTTAGTGTGGGTGTATTGTAGGTGTGAAACATAATGTCGACAAAATGTGTTCAGAATTTGACCAGTCAAAAAACTTTTTAGCCAGGGGGTTCTGATTCCATTGAGTATCACTGCTAAAAAGGGCTGGTGGATGTAGCAGTGACATATGGAATGTACTCCAACTTTTTTTTGTAACTAAACTTGGGCACCATGCCTTGCCCCAGACATGACAGAAGCAACATCAAAACACTGGAACACTAAATTGTCTGGGCTGTAACCTCCGCAGAGATATGACAGAATTTGGTTACAAATACAGTATATTCAGCATCAAACTGATTCAGTTCATAAGCAATCAGGTGTTATTCAGGATGAAGTTCTGGACAACCCAATCACTACAGACAAATTCTCAGTGTTTCAGGATCCCTGATACCATCACTTTTAATGCTAAATCCAGGAGAGTCGTTTTTTTAATTTGGTCCTGATATCTTTACCACAATTTTGTAAGAGTCTCAATTATTTCATTTTTAAATACATTGGATGTTTTTTGCGTTGTCTGGGATGTATTTACAACCCCCAAGTTTGGCATCTTTAGATTGTGTAATCTAAGAACTTAAGGAAAAGTCCCTGCTCCCCACCTACTTACTTGATTGTGACCCGCAGAGCAGTTCATTGACTGCAAGAAATTAACGCCTCCCAATGTTTTCACATAATATCTATTCTTTTTTATCTGGGTTTGGGCCCAGTAGTTGAGTTATGCTTTCACCCGCCTTTTGGCCCCCTGATATTTGCCATGCAGACATGGCTCTGACGCGGGATACTAGAGCGTGTTTGTAAGCCGCCACCGCCTTTTTCAAGAGCTTTTTCCAATTAGTAGCCGTGTTTGGTGAATATGTCCTCGGGTCCAATTGGAAACATTAAATTTGGAAAAAAGCATCACGGAAACAGAATATTCAAGCCATGGTGAGACTGATACCAGCTTGCACTAAAACATATGAGTGTCTTCCAATGCACGCTTTGGGATAATTATATTTAATTAATTAAAAAGGGCTGGGTTATGGCATATTTAAGTCATGCAGACCGGGCTGTATATTTTGTTGAAGGCAGGGTTTGAGTACCACACGGGTGCAGAGCTGGAGGATTGTATAGGTTATCTCATTTTTGGAGTGTCAGCTCCTGACGTGGTGCGCTTGTGCTGCGTGTTGGTAGCAGATATACTGGGCTCAACCGGGGAGCCAGAGCTCATGGAGGGAAAAAGATTGAAGATGCCTGCTTTTAATAATCCACCTATGCATAGCCTTTGTTTTCCCAAAACCCAGAAAATAAAGAAGAATGGAACGATACACTGTTTTAATTAAGAATGCGGTTAACATGTTCAAAAGCGCTGCAAAAAAGTGCAGTGAAGGAATGTGAAAATCAAATGTTATTCTTTCCAGAGTTTTCATTGACAGACAGAGCATTTTGCAGGGGGGTTTTTGTCTCTGAGGTGAAGGGTTGCAGTGAAATGCAAAAGCACCAAGCCATTTGTACAAAAATGAATTTTGGATGAAATTGTTCTCCACATATTACTATTCGCCAAAACTCATGTGTTAATAAGATTTGCTCAAACACACCCCAGCGTGTTTATACCCTCATTACTCAGCACTGTGGACATAATTTTCTGCATAGGTCATCAATTTCAAGGCCTGTTCTGAACAATAGGACACATGAATTGTTAAAGTTATTAAATATTATTACACTCTTTGGAAAAAGAACATTTGTTTCTTTGGTGTATTCTTATAGTTAATGCAAACAGAGCCCTCTAGCCACCATCATTTCAAATAAGACTAGGCCAAAAGTAAAATGTCTAATGATGTTCCTGACCTTCATGCTTTTTGATGCTCCAATGTCAGTAGATCAGCATTAAAATTAACAGCTCATTAAGGCCCTGTCCGAACATAGAGAGTTTTTATCCTTGTTAGTTTTGCCAAAGACATGGACAGTTTTTATTACACAACAACGGAGACTTTCTGGACACTGGTTCTGTGAATCAATTATATGTTAGCACCAGTTTACATGTACTTCACTCTGTGCCATTTAGTTTATTTAAGCTGCACATTGGTTTCTTATAAAGATGAATGTAAACTAATGGCATTTTCAGGATTACATTGACCTTTTCAAATGTAAGTGACATGCTCTTCTGTGTATGATTCATCTACAGGGTATTAATTGTGATTTTTTTTACCCTCATACAGTTAAGAACTGTACAAGTACACAAATATAGACTGATTGTCTGTAAAGACAACTCACATTCTAGTATTATAAGACATGCTGCTGGGATTGGTTTTTACTTCACAATCCTTTTATGAAAAGAAACCGGACTCATAAAATTGTTGAATGGAGAGACACTTGTACAAAAAAAAAAGCTAGGGGTTTAAAATGTTTGGTTTAATGATAATTAAATGTGCAGTGGTATTTGAAAATTAAAATCAAAACTCAATGACTGTGCATTGAAAGGGAATAAAAAAGGAATTAAAAAATTTTTATATACAACTCTATAAATACTTATAAAGGGGCAAAAAGCATTATTTTAAATTTTAAAAAAGGGTATAGATATACAGTGTATTACAAATTAATATAACCATTGTCACAAAAACGAGACATTGACAGATAAAAGTTGGGGGCAGCCACCCGTATATTGGGGTATCCTGTAAAAAGTCGTTTTTTTAAAAAAACAGAACGAAGTGCACAACCGAGTCCAAACAAGACAAAAAACAAAGGAAAAGGGGGCAGGTTTAAAGGGAGACAGGAAGTGAGGTCATGGATCCGAGCGGGTCTTCCACCTTGGGTCGGGGGGTGACACGGGGGACGGAGTGGTGGCCGACCCTTGGCTCAGCCCCAAGTGATGTCGGTGACCCAGGTGAAATCCGGGATGGTCTCGGGAAAGGGGAGAAAAGAGTCATGCACTCTGCCCCCCCGCATCCCAACCCTTCACTCAACCCCTTTTGCTGCCTCCCGCGGGGGTGGAAAATTTTTGCCCAGACCCGGGCGGGAACCCCAACCGGGGGGTCGGAACCCAGAAAAGCTTGGGGGGCCCCCCCGGGATAAACAAAAAAACTTACGGCTGCGGTCAAAAAACCCAGGGTGACCGGATTCGACCCCTTGGAGGGCCATCCACTGGGGGTGCATGGTCCGGACAAGGGTGAATTCTCGCCCAACAGGTAGTACCTCAGCTGAGAAATCCCCCATTTAATCGCCAGAGCCCCCCTCCACCCCAGCATACCTGGTCCCCCGGGTCCAACATTTTCGCTCGGGAAATGATGGGGTGCTCCACACCATCGCGTTTTTGGCTAAAACACGCCCCGGGCCGAACCCGGGTCCCTGGGAAAAAGGCAAAAAAAAGTTGGTGCCATCAAAAAGGTGGGGGAGGAAGGGGCCTTTTTTCACTAAATGCAGCCCTTTTTTTTCGTCCATACCACAAGGGGGGCCCTCTTCTTTTTTAAAACCCGGGCGCCCCCCTTCTCCGAAAAGGGGAAAAACCCGGGGGTAGTACCCGCCAACCGAAAGGTTGATTTGCCGTTTGGTTTGGACGGGCCATTTCAGAATGGCATCAATTTTGGAGCACTGGGGCCCTTTACGGTACCCACCCCCCAGGTAGTTTTATTTGGTTTCGTTTTAATCCGGGAAGCATTTCTTGGGATTAACGACCCTCCCAAGTGTCCGTAATACCGCTTGGACATGCTTAGGTTTTCCCTTCCATGTTTTGGGAATAGATGACCCGCCATCCAGGTAGGCAGCACTGTTGAGAGAGGCAAGCACTTTTCCCCACCAGAGCTGAAAGGTTGGGGCCCCGCCCCAAAGGGAAAAGGACACCCCAGTGTCCCAGGGCTAAACGCCCCTTCGCGAGCCCGGGAACCTGCCAGTACCCTTCGCATGTCAAGTGTGGTCGGGTATTGACTGTCCCCCTCGAGGAGGGACGCGGGAGGGATAAAATAAAATTTGGGGATTGATTAACAAAGTCTTGCAGAACCTCAACTTCCGCACACCGGGCACAATGGGGGGGCCCGGGGGATATAACTTTCCTCAATCACCCCACCCAGCATGCCGATCTAAGCCCACTTCACCCTTTTTTGCCTGGAAGCGAACGGGCCTCGACAACCCGGCTCTGCCCGATGTTGTGCTCAATCAGAAGGCCCTTTGGGTTCTCACTGACTACCCCCCAACGTCCGGATAATTTTCCCAGCCCCTCCGCTGTCTGGGACTTAAGCCCGGGGCCCGGTTAAGGTCGGGTGTGGCGAAGAGTGGCGGGCGGGCCCGGAGGGGGGATGGGGCCCTGCCCTTTCCCCGGGTTTCAGCAGGTTCTGATAAACCCGCCCCGGCCCGATTGTGATCCCAAATGTCACCAGCCCCTTTCCTCCCTTAACCGTGGGGGCCCGCCAGGGGCTTTTGGTGGGGTCAAACCTGCCCATCTCCCGGCGGAACCCCAAGGCGGGCCGGTTGTGTCCCGGCCTCCCTGTTTGAGCCCCCCCATGTGATTTTTTAAGGAATAACCTCTATCGCGAACTGCCGATATTTCCCAGTGTTTTTGGGGGGAAGGGCCCCTTTTTTCCCCCTTTTTCAAAATATCTAATATCCCCCCATTTTTCCCGATAGTTAAAAAGGAAAACCCCCCGGGAGGCTGGGGGATTTCCCCGAAGGAAAAAGGCCAGGGGGGGGCTGACCCCGTTCCTTCCACCCTCGCTGACCCCCGCATTTGCTTGAGGTTTGATTAAACCCTACAATCCCCCCTTTTTGAGGATGATCCCCGGGTCTTAAATTTTATTTTCAGTAATCGGGCAGCCCCGCGTTTCCAGGTAAAGGGGGGCCCCCGGCGTCAAGACTTTTTGGGATCCCACCCCGGTACCCTGAATTTCCCCCGCGATGGCTTTAGGGGTAGCTGGGAAGGGAACACCGATCGGTACTAACCCCACGGGACAAAATGTACTTGGTCCTGGGGGCTGGGGGCTCCGGGGCCCCCCGGTCACCCCTGGGGAAAGGGGCGCCAATCAGTGGAATAGAATAGGGGGAACGTCCCTCCGGAATTTGTGCGGGGCATCCGGCAGGAAGCGAAAAAGGAAACCTCCCATTAATTCCCCCAGAGAAACGGGCGACCCGGCCCGGGTTTTTTTCGGGGCCCAGGGGTGGGGGCGGTGCGCTCAAGACCTGCCGCCGGAAGGCGGGGCCCCAGCAGCAGCCTCGCTCCCCCCGGGGTTCTCCCTAAAGGAGGCATTATCTAGCAAAAAGTAGGGGCCCTGTGGCATCGACTGATTAGTGCCCATTGAAAAGGACCACGTTTTTTACAAACTTCAGGGAGTCATCATTCCTTGCCCCTCCTAAAAGGCCCCTTTTTAAATGGAAACCCGAAACCGGAGAGGGCCCCACCCCAATGGGGGGGTTTCCCCCGGCCCCCCTCGGGGGATGCGGGTTTGCCCGCGGGCCCCGGGTGCCCCCGCCGTCAGGGCACTGCTTCATTTTTCTGCCGGCTGGTTCATGGGGGTGGAGGCAGCCAAGGTTATCTCCCCCAGGGCCAAATTAACCCCGGGGTGGGTGTTCCTTTGGGTTTTAGACCCGTCCCCAGTACCCGGGGGTGGAGGATCAGGTAGGCGGGGTCGTGAGCTTCAAGCCCCCGAATGATGAAAAGCGGACCTGTCCCCCCGGGGTGTCTCCGGGGCCGGTTATACCGGTCTTAAAAAAATTTTGCCACTGTTGGGGTTTCACAAAGCGCGGGCAACAATTAAATGTTCTGGGTCAACAAAACTCAAGCCCGGTCCGTGGAAAACACCAGGTATTGGGACCGCCAAGTTTTGCCGAAACCCCCAACCCTCCCCCACCCTCCCCCTGCATTCCCCCTTGCCTCCGGTTTGGGGCCCTGCCCGGACGCCAATCGGGGCCCGTTGGGGTGGGTAGGGCTTGGGCGACCGCTGAGTTTGACGGGGGGGTTCTGCCCCCAAGTGTGAGGCCCCCTCTCGCCCCCATAAGCTCTATGAGCTCAGCCATGTTTTGCCGCCCCAAACCGGGTGGGTGGCCCGGGGAAAGGGTTCCAGGAGAAGAAGCTACCGTCTATTATTTTTAGGGCGGTTTTCAATGGCGAGCCAACCCCCCATTTCCCATAAGGGCCAGGTTTTTGTTGGTGGGCCCCGTTCCAGTTTTTTTATTTTAACCTGGCTGGGGCACCCTAGGGGGTAAAAGGGGTTTGGTTTTAGAGGGAGGCAGGCACTCTCCCCGAGAGCATACTGAGTCCCTTTTTCCTCCCTCCCGGGGACCCACTGTGAGCCCCCCCCCGGCCCCGATGGGGTATTATGGGGGCCGGGCCCCCCGGTCACGCCCAACCCGGGCACCCTCCCCCCTGAATCTCGCCCCGAGCCCCCCACCTGGGTATATTGCAGGTCCTGTCCCCTCCTCCGGGACCCCATCCCGCCACACCCCCGTCACAAAAACGGGAATTTACGAGATAAAAATTGGGGGGCCCCCCATATTTGGTATCCTGGCTAAAAAGTCCCTTTTTAAAAAAATACAGACACAAAACACACAACCAGTCCAAAAAAAGACTAAAGAAAAAAAGGAAAAGGGGGAGTTTTTAAAAAGGGACAGGAAGTGGGGCATGGATCCCGCCCGGGGCTTCCAATTGGCCGAGCGAGGGCAACCGGGGGCTGGGCTGGTGGGCCGACCCATTTGGGTCAGTCCCCGAAGGATGTCAGGTGATCCAGGGGAAATCCCCGGGGTGGCTCCCCGGGAAGGGAGAAAAAAGTCAGTGCACTTACCTCCTCAACTGCCTTCCCTAAACCCTTTGCCTCCCCCCGCCGGTACACCATTCATGTACTGACATATGAAACCAAAAGTAGAAGTTTTAAGTAAAAATTTAGATTTTGCAAATATAATACTTCACTGTGTTTAGATTTTATTGTGGACAATTTTGGGGCAATATACATATAAAGTATTAAAACTATAATGTTATTCAATTAATTTGGAGTTTTAGATTACAAATTTAATCTTTAAATTTAAACTACTCAATAAAAGCCTTGCACTATTGGGTTAAGAAACAAGGCAACAGCAAATTTTCGGTCTTAAAAAAATTTTCAGTACATTCCCTTAATAAGTTTTCATTCAATCAAAGGGGTTAGGAATTTAAAACAAAACCTCACTGGCTATAATCAAGTCAGAAGGGTTTTTTTTATTGGTGTGTAAACCTGAGTGTGGGTGTGTGTGTGTATATATATATATATATATATATATATATATATATATATTTTGGGAGCCGACCAGGACACAGCAGGGGGGCTGTTTTCTTCCCCCCCATTTTATTTACACTATTTAATAAAGGGGCCCCCAGACCCAGTTCCCGGGGAAAAAAACCCCCCCAAAACACAGTCCTGGCCTCCCCTTTCTTTGGGGCCCCCCCACCCTCTCGGCCTTTTTCCTTCTTCCACCCCTCCAGCCCAATGAAGGGAGCGCCCCCCTTTCCCGAGATCCCGGTGGTTCCCGCATTCCCCCGGGGCCCCGGCCTGGGGGGAAGAGCCGGGTTTCTCCCGCAGCCTCTGTCCTTTTTCCCACTCCCCCGCACTTTCCGGGTGGAAAGGGTGAGGGGCGGTCCCAGGCATTGGGGGCCCCCGGGGCCACGGGCCCCCCGCAGGGTGGGCTTTCCGCGGCCAACCCCCGGGGGCCCGCAACCAGGAAGGCCCCCATGGATCCGGGGTTTTCAGCCCCCACCGCCCTCACGGGGTCCCGCCGGGTCCCCGGCATCCCCGACAGTGCCCCCGCCAGCACCGTCCCCCGGAAAGCGAACCCCCCAGCGAGGGCATATCCTTGGGTCCTCCCGGACCCCGAGGTCTGGCCCTGTTTTCCAAACGGGGGTGGGCGGGGACAGGCCCGGCACCCCACTTGGTTTCCCCGCCCCACAGGTTCGCCCCCCAAACCCACCCCGGGGGCCCCCGTCACCCCCCCCGGGGCCCCCGCACCCCTTTGTTTGGGCCCCCCCGCAGCCCCCGCAGCCCCTTTTCCGGTGGGGGCACCCGGGCCCCCCAGCAAAAGGGTCCCCCAACAGACGGTCCGACATCCGGGGCAGGTCCCACGGGATTCAGCTTGTCCGGGTCCGCTGAAAAAGAGAAAAAAGGGGGAGAACCCCTTTTGGGCACCCTTCCCGCCGCCGGCAGCGCCCCCCCCATTGCACCCCCGGGGCCGTTTGGCCCCCCCGGGTTCCTGTCCCTCCTGTGGTGGAACCCCCAGCCGCCTGCCTCCTCCCCGGGGTTCCTCTGCCCCGCAAGGGGGGCCCGCACCACGGGACGCGCCCAACGCCCCATCATATGGGAACCGCACTCAGCCTGCCATTCTCCTGTCCTTGGGGGGCCCACGGTTTGGGGCCCCTTTACAAAAAAAAGCCTCTTTCCGCTTGCCCCCAAAAGGGGAAAACCCCGGCGACTCAGGGCAGAGGGGGGTGAGACCCGGGCCAAAACCCGGGCCCTTCAGCCCCCGGGCCCCCCCGCCCCGCACAGCCCATCGGCCCCCCCGTGGGGGGGGTGAAACCCCTTCCTGCCCCCCGCGGGGAACCAGCCCGACTGTCGGATCCAGAGTGTTTCAAGGGCGGTTGCTTCCCCCCCCCCTTGCATCTTGCCCCAGGGGCCTCAGGGAAAAAACGCGCCCCCCGGGTAAAAGGGACGCCCAGCTCTGACAGAGCAGCTGGCAAAGACAGAAATTAACCGACCTGAGCCTACCTGTCTGTCAGCCTCCGCACGGCAATTTCCCCTAGGGGCCTCCTCCTCTGGCCCAATCCGGCCCTCCCTGCACGTGATGGACATTCTTTGGTCCCGCCTCCAGCGTCATTGGCGGCACACAAGACACACCATCCAATCGCGGCCTGTCGGGGGAGGGACTTGGTCCGCTGGCTCTTGCCCTTCGCGGCGGCAAAGCGGTTCCCGGGCAGCCATGTTGTTGCCGGGCGCCTTGAGCGGCAGCGCCCTCCTCCGAGCCCTCGCGGGCTGCCGCCACTGCCGGAGCCCCCGAAAGACCGGCATCGCCCGCCACTGACGCAGGGTCCGGAGTCCCTGCCTGTAAAAAAAAACACACGCATCGCCTCCACGGCTGGCTGCCGATAGGCAGGTAACTACCCTTTGATTCGCCCAACCGAGGAAACATCCTCGGGTGGCCTCTGGATACCTATACTGTCCCGGTGCCTTCCAGCAACGGCGCCCCTTGTCGGGGCCCGCTGCACTCCTTCCATGCACACCGCCCGAGCAGTGGAAAAAGGCCTCCCGGACCTGGCGGTCCGTGGAGTTTCTTTTTCCCGGGGCTGCGTGGCGGATGGGATCCCTACTGCGCCGAACCGCCCACAACAAATTTGATCAGGGCCCCGCTTGAAAAGGCGGGGGCATCCTGTCTGCACGCCAGATGTGGAGCCGACCCGACACAGACAGGCGGACATGTTGTTCTTCAACCACCATACGTTTTTTATTTACACTATTTGGAATATTATGGTCACTCAGACCCAGTTCCGTACAAAACACCCCAACACACAGCCCCGCCTCACAAACTTTTCGGCCTTGTCCTTCTTCCACCCAACTCCAGCCTCGAATGAAGGGAGACGCCCTTTATTCTCTCCGGGATGAGCCCAGGTGGCTCCCGCATTCCCTCATTGGCCACGCCCAGCATAGGAAGGGCTTTTCCCTCCGGCAGCCTCTGGTGTCCTTCCAAATCTTCCCCAGCACTTCCTGGTGGGCGTAAGTGCTGAGGGAACAGGTTCAGGCATTGGGGCGCTCCTGGCGGTGACCAGGGGCCCTGCAGGGTGGGGCTTCCATCCCCCAACCCGCGGCCCCAAAGAAAACCAAAGGAAGGGCCCCATGTGATCCAGGGTGGGCGCACACCCACATCCGTCCCTCAATGCCCCGCCGGGTCGTTGCCCTGACCCTGACAATATATATATATATATATATATTGTGGACTTGACTCTTGACATGAAGAGACATGTTGTTAATCCTCACCACATGTTTATTTACAATTTTTACAATATTAATGGTCACTCAGACCCATAGTGCACAACACCCCAAATACTCAGTCCGGGCCACACAAATGCCTTTCTCTTCGGGCCCACCCTCCCCTGTGCTTTGTCCTCCGCCCACTCCAGCCCTGAATGAATGGAGAGGCCCCTTTATCCAGTTCCTGATGAGCACCAGGTGTTCCCGCATTGCCTTGGCCACGCCCAGCGCGGGCGGAAGTGCCGCTGTCCTCCCGCAGCTCTCCGGGTGTCGCCCTACCCCCAGCACTTCCTGGTGTGGTGGAAGTGCTGGGCAACAGGTCCCCAAGGTATTGGGCCCTGGCAGTGACCATGGGCCCCACAGGGTGGAGCTTCCATGCCCTGAACCCGCGTGGCCCCCAAAGCAACCAGGAAGGCAGCCCCCCCTCGATCCCAGATGGGCACATGCCCACTTCCGGTCTTTCAAGCCCCAAGGGTCATCGCCCTGGCATCCATGACAATATATGTATATATTTAATGAGATTCTGTAAAGCCAAATTTTCCTAAGGACAAATAAAGTTGTATCTCACTATGTATCTATCTATCTCAAATCAGTAAGTTTCACTTTAAAATAAAAGTAAAATCTTGAGCCATGCCGTTGATATTCTTTTTCATGACTGTTTTCTGCCTTCCCGCTTAGAAGACACTTTTGGCTACCTATGGTTTTATTTATATCCAAAGATTAAATAAGAAAATAGCCTGTCCAACTGCTAAAAACCACTACAGTACTGAAACAATTAGAAAAGTTTTGTACACCAATTTGGGGTTTGGTGAAGTCCCCCGGATCTCTGGAGCATTCCATAGATTGGTAGTGTATGGTTTTAAGATGGCATCTGTAATATTTCTCCCATTTTTCAGAAAAAGATGACAAAACAACAAAGTTTTTATCACCAAAACAAAAGCAGCCTTAAAACCCACATGTCTTCAGAGTCAGTGCTGATCTTAGTCTGACTTTTTGTTAAAACATACCTTCAAACTCAACGCTACATACTTATTTTAGAAATCAGATTGCACATTCAGCGGAAATAATTAAATGAGACTCAAAGGTAAACTTCTGCAGGTATAATGTAATCTCTTCAGCTCTTGGAAAGAAAGCAAAATGTTATAAGAACTGGCAATGAGAAGCCATTGGGAAAAGCATATGCTTCTGGACCAAGAGTTACTTGCCAGATGATAGGTATTATGCATCAGCTGAGCCTATATGTATATTGAGACGTCATTGACTTAAAGCACTGCTGAGATAATTTGAATTTACATAAGTTTGACTGATAACTTTTAAACATTTATTTCAGGACACGCCATCCTCAATACTGCAATTTAACTGGGAAAAAGTTACATTACCGGTGAAAGTGTTGAAAGTAGAGAAGGAGGAACAGTAACTGATGTGTCAGTTTGACAGACTGCCAGTCTACTGATGAAGATATATTGAAGGTGAGAAATTTGAAAACTTCACCTTACTCATGCACATATGGATTTAAATTGTGTACTGGGTACTTGATTTTGCTCAACTCTTCCCACAATTATGGTGTCAACCCTTAGGAGTAGCGAGCAACAACTAATATATATTTTTCATATAAGAAATCTATTTGTCATAATGATACATTGTCAGTGTATATGTTATTTTCATTTGGCTGCTGTAAGAATAGAAATGTACACACCATTCTGTTATGCTCTGGTTTCTAATATGATCCATCACTAGACAATGGTAGCCACTTGTATGATTAATGGTCGACTGATTGATCTGCTTAAAGAAAGAATGTGCATGGGCACTTGGGTTTGCTTAGATTTTAAATTCAATCATTCCATCTCATTTTGATGTTTTCAATAATCTTTAGTTTATTTTGTACTGGAACTACTGCTTTAGTTACTCAGCTGACATTCTAGCTAAGCCTGCAGACCTCTATCACTGAAGTGTAGGATATCTTTCTTGTGCTAAAGTCAGTACTGCATTTGGTTCTGAACGGAAGTGAGAAGGAGCAACATTAAACATTTAGGAAGTGGACATGGATAAAAAAAAGAAAATACATCAGTCCCATGTAGTTCACTTGCTCAGTCCATAAAATGAAGTTCTTGCATCACAGCAACCATGTAAATTGTCCCCAGTTTCACTTCAAAGAGGCACTGTTAAGAGGTGTACAAGTCTGTCATGATCTTGGGGTTTCTAAGCACAATAGTACCATAAAATACCTCAAAATGCGCACTAATCGGTGGAAAACCATCAAGCCACTAGTAATGAAATGACAAACAAAGCATCTTTATAACTAAAAGATTTATCTCTCTATTATAAAAAAAATCTTGGATGGCTTGGTAGGAGACAATATGTGATCTTCTCAGAAGACAATTTGACGTCCCGCGAGAGACACTTTAACATCACGCGAGACAAGGCAGTGAAATAAAAGGACAGCTGCTATACAGGCTTTTAAATGATTGACACTCAGCACAATAGCAGAACACGCAGCTCAGCATGTTCACCACCCACCCTTGAAAATGCCCAGGGGAATGGGAGAGTTGGCTGCGAAGCAAGCAGTTTGACAAAAATGCTCTTCTTAGCAAAGGCTCCTTGGAGCAAAACAGGCATAGCAGGAGTTGCCTGAAAGACAACCTCCAAAGCAAACAAGTCCCATCCACAAACCCTAGGATTAAAAAAAAAATAAAGCACAGAGGTCAAAATCTAGCTAATCAATAAAAAGGAGTAAAAGTCTCCAAAGAACTCACCAACACCAGCACATTCCATGGACTACAAGAGACTGCTGATTCTCCTAGCCTTTATAGGATTGAAGGTAGCCTCTTAACGGTGATAGTCAGGTGGCCCCACCTCTTGGGAACCACCCATGAGACACAAGGAACATAGTAGAAAATACATGGACACATAGAAACTACATAATCAACAATATTAACATGAAGAGAAGAATAAAAATTAACAAAACACATACAAAATTAATTTGAACTGCAATTGAGTGGAACCCTAGCTTGAAATGTAACAAACTACAAGATTTGGTTCAGCACAATGAATCATTTCTACTAGTAGATAGATAGATAGTATAAAAATATTAACATTTTTTTGAAGAGAACAGGCCACTGACCCCAGCAAACAAGCATTAATATTCACATAATTTGTCCACTAACATTAATCAGGTCAATAATTGTGTTTTGTGTGTGTAATCAAGTGATTTTTACAAGTATCTAAATGAAAAGACATGGTAATTGCACACTGAGGAGATATAATGATAAGTATAACAAAACACCTTACATAATTTAGTTATACAGTGCCTTTGATAGATAAAAAGCATTTTGGACAGTGAAATTAGCAGGATCAATATTAACATAGTTAACTCATGTTTAAATATCATGAGTAAGCAGCATTAGTTTTATTCTGCCACTTTTACATCCTTATGTAGGTATATTCAATTGCATGGTTCTATTTTATTGCCTACCCAAAGTGGTCTGTTTAGTTCTTGCCTGTTTGGAATGATGCTAAAAGCAAAAACACATTATAAAAATCAAGAACTTTTAAGTGAAATTATGTCTTTGTAAAATTAGGGCTTAAACTAATGATTTCTTGTACAATAATTCTAGTCTGACACAGCAAATAATCTTCTACTATGTTATGTGGCACTTGACTCCTCATTTAAAAACAACAACAAATCTGCAATAAAATCCGTGTGCTGGGAAGATGCCACACATACAATAATCAGCTGCACGCCAGCACAGATTAAAATACTGCAGGAACTAAACAGTACTTACTAGGAGAGCAACGGCATGATTATCAGCTACCGCCACACATTAAATCAGTTGCTGGGGACACTCTGCTGATTGCCCAATGTTGTGACAGAAAATTAAAGTCATATTATGGACAACAAAGCCAGTATTACTGTCAGAGAAAATTACAGGCATTTTACGGAAATACAAACCAGTATTACTGCAAGAGAAAATTAAAGACACACAATACAGTGACGCATATTACAGCCACATATCAACCAGTATTACTGTAAGAGAAAATATTACGGACGTATCTACTAACAACATACCACCCAAAAAGGACATGTCAAGTAGGACAAAGACATGGACAATTAAATCCTATATAAGCAACATCTCCTGGAAGAACGGTCAGCCAACAAGTAAACATCAACAAAATAAAGGCTGAAAGACAATTAAAAATACGAGCAAATAGATCGCTTTGAAGAAAAGAAAATGACCGCCATGAAAACGCTAAAAGAGAAAGACTCCAGAAGAGCAAACCTTAGAAAAGTTGGCATTTACTTGCCAGAACAAGTATTCAGCCACGGTCAGTTATACTGTATATTGCATTATCAAGAGTTAGAAGTTTTCCAGATGTTGTTGTCAAGGTTGTAGATGGTCCTGATCAAGGCAAACTGTTGCCAAATTCAGACAGAATATTTACAAGAAATGTTGTCTGTAATGAAATTTTATAGAAACATTTCATGAAGTAAAAAAAATAGAAAATTTTTCCTAAATATCTTCTTAAGATATGTGTATTACAGATTGACTAAGACAATATTAATTATACTTACTGTGTTGTCATATCGTTTCTATTTTATTTTTATTATTAATTTACTTTAGGCTTCTTGCAAAATATTTTTGTCAAAAAATTAAGACAAGAAACAGAATGAGGTCAAGGTCCCTTGCCATTTAATATAGACTGGTCCTACTAATGTTTATGCACTATGTTCTAGCCCGCTATTGTAACGGCTTAATGTCTAGTCCATAAATAAAGCTCTTGTATTAAAATTCCATTCTTGCTGTTTACTTTGCATGAAACTAGTCATAAGTTCTTAGTATTTCTGAAAATGTTCTGTTATTCCAAGTACACACACAAAGAAAGATATGGCACTGTACATACAAATGTACTGATATATGTCAAGAGTGCAGTGTCCCAATAGGTGTACTTCATTTGTGTATTTTTTGTAACAAATACTAAATCTGTTAATTTATTTTCTGTTAAAATAGTAAATACATGCAACAGAATACCTTCAGTGATATAGAATTAGAAAACCGTACAACTGAAAAGTATGAAGAGCTGCTTATAAGAGAAACAGCTGGCTCAGATGTTAATTACCACTGCTGGCAAAAGAGTGCTAGCATTAATTAAAGGAAAAGAGAGAAAGGAGAATAAAAGGTATCAATTTATGGAGAGAAACTTAGGCTGTCCTTCATTTATCACTCACTAAATGGTAGGAAATCTGTAGTAAGTGGAATAAAAATGAAAAGTACAAATCTTAAAATACTATAATACACTGGGCAATATTGAGATTAACTTATGCCACCAGCACTGAGAAGTCAAATGTTTGAGCAAAATGGAGAGCAGAGCCCACAGACAGCACTTCGGTAGCTTTATTTAATGCACACTTCTTGGAGCTCTTGTTTGCAATTTAAAAGTCCAAGAATGAGTGAATCATGACTCAATTAATGGTGGTAATGTGGTAATAGAATGGCTCACAGGGAGGGCCTTTAGTGAAATAACTCTTTAAATGTCCTTGTTATCATCAATACTGGAATCTCGTTATAAAGCAATTAACTGTGGTACAGCCAGAAATGTTAGTCTAAACATGCACTTCTGCAAGTGGTGATGTGTGTATAACCATAAATCGCCAGAAATAGACACTTTTTTCATGTATATAACAATATGATATGTATTTCCTTTATTGGTACATCATTGCCAATTCCAAGCAGATTCACTTTTTGAGTCATAAATGCCATTGAGCAGCTTCTGCACTGTTTTTTTTTGTATCTTGTTTGATTTGATGCCCATGCAGTTTGTTGACCCAATGGTCTTTGCCTTTTTACTGCTTTCACATGATTAGTCCTGTATATATTCACTCTATAACATTTTTGTACTCAACAAGTAAAGAGCTTTGAAAGAATATGGTTACTATGTAAGGCACAATACAGTAGATATTGAGATGTTAGTCAAGAGATGTGTAGCTTGTAGAAACAGTGAGCCTCGTAATACCATAAACTAAAAATCTTTATGGATTTTCTTTGAGATAAGTTAAGACCCATTTATACATTGTTGGTTAGAATGATGTAAATTTTGTCAGTAGTCATGTCATACAGATGTGTCTGCACTTGCATACTCAAAGATTTTTGTGTTTGTGTGGCCTTGTGTACATTGACTGTGACTTCACTATACAACAAAACATGGAATTGTTCAAAGAGAAGGCCAGTGCGCATGTGTGGAATGATTCTGCATCAGTGCAGTGTTGTATACACATAATTGTTGTACTATGAAGGGAACAAGATGCGTATCCTGTGTTTGTGACCACATCCGCAGTTGTCTGTGTCTGCTCAGTTTTAGAGTATAAATCTTTGTTTAGTAGAGATGTGAGAGTAAATGTGCCATGTAAGAACAGTAAAGCTTTACTTTATAAATGAAAACTAAAAATATATTAATAGCAAAAGCAAAAAAGTACAAGAGAACATTGTATCATTCATTGTTGTTGCATTTATTTTCAGTTAAATATTGATGTGATACCTTCACAAAATAGCTTTTTCAAACAGTAAATTCAATAAAATAAAGAGAATTGCTTTTCTCAGGTTTAGACTGAGGGTCCCATAAATAAAAAAATATTGAACATACTAATTTGTCATTCCAAAAATAAATAGATAAAATATAATAATAATTAATAAAACTAGCAAAGATTTAGTCAAATCTGACATGTCTCCATATAAAAAAATCTTGGAGGGAGACGAGACATGATCTTCTCGGAAGACACCTTTGAAGTCCCGCGAGACTACTTGCATAATATGCCCTACTTTACAAACAAATTCTAAGAGACACTTTAACGTCCGCGAGACAAAGAAGGAGATAAAAGGACAGCTGCTGTACAGGCTTTTAAACAATCACTTCAGCAGACAAGCAGATCACGCAGCACGCCACAAGCAGCAGCAGCAGCTGTACAGGCTTTAAATGATTGTCACGCAGTGGGGGGATAACTCATTCACTACAGCTTTATTACTGGCAAATATCAAGAAATAAAAAATGAATGAAATGAAAATAAAAATTCTTTAAATTGTATATTCGGATAATCAAACCCGGGGTTGGTGAGCGAAGCTAATCAGGCCAGAGCCCCTAGTAAACACACAAAAAATGCCACAAAAAGTAGTGGAGTACTGAATCTGAACAAGATTAGAGAGCAGAAGAACACTAAAATTATGATAGTCTGGTAAAGGGTCAGAGCTGAACTCTAAATACCTCATTATATTTGTCAATGTGTTACTAATTTTACCCACTTTTTCCACCGTCTCACACATAAACTCTTTTTCTGGATTGCCCCTCATTGTCATCCATGGCCATCAGCTTGTTGCATTTATGTAATCCTGAACATGAGCTGGTTTCAGTGTTTGACTTACTCAGCCAGCCATGACTTTGCCTGAATATGTACGCAAGTCTAATGAAATTCATTCCGCATTGGAGCTTTTCTGGATCACTGGGCCTTATAGCAGATTTAACTAGTGTTACCCCATTTGCTGCTTATTGCTTTGATAATGGCATGTAAGATCCTCAAGACATTTATGACACTGCAAGGGAGTGCATTCAATTGAGCCCTAAATGAGATTTATTATTTGCACTTA
>NW_024383564.1:0-10591 GCF_016835505.1 Polypterus senegalus
TGGCGAAAAGCAGCTGCCAGTGTAGGAAAAGTAGTTAATGTCAGCTCAATGCAAAAACTCGAGACAGACTGGCTGCTTTGGAAGATGGGAGTAGAAGGTATAATGTCAGAATTGAAGGTCTGCCTGAGAATCGAGAAAGTTCAAACCCTGTGAAATTCGCAGCTGAACTTTTTTCCAAAATAATCGGGGAAGACTTTAAAGAATCTAAGATAGCAGCGGCTTACCGCGTACGCGGATCAAACACCGTTAGACCCCGACCAAGATGTCTTCGCTAGCAAGGAAGAAGCAGAGAAAGAATTAAGAAAGCTGATCCCTGGACTATTCTGATACATAATAGTGAGTCATGGCCGTTAATGACATAGCAATGATTAACAATCTACTGTCTGATCTGTTTGTTTTAAAATACGGGTTTTTATCAGAATATATTCTCATTATTACTTAGTATTACTAGGGCCATCTGTTTATGTTTTATGGCAATTAATCTTTTTTTTTCTTTTTTCTTTTCTAATTATTTTATCTTTACCCTAAACGAGACTGTTCAATACCATACCCTTGGTTTATTGTTATTGCTATTACTGCATTAAGACATGTTATGCTTATTCTGGACACATTTTTAACACCATCCCCCGGGTTTATTATCTGGGTGTATTATCTTAATGCACTAAAATTGCTGTAGACTATATATATATATTTTAAGTGCAAAACTCTTTAATTTTTTTTATTTATTTATTTTTTATTTATTTTTTTGTTTAAGACTATATTGATAATAGATATCTCTATCTTTTAACCCTAAAGCGCCGCTGCATTGGGGCTTGTTTTGCTTTGGACGTACTCTATCTCTGGGTATATCAGAGAACTGGGACTATGTGAAGTGGGTTTTAGTCTCACTTGGGGAGGCAAAGAGGGAGGGTGGGGGGTTTTAAGGGGGGGAGAGAAGGAGAGCAGGCCTGATCTATACCTAATCTATCCTCACAATCTTTATAATTATTACTACCAACATAATAATAAGCTGTAGCGGTCAGAAGCCGCTAAGATTCACACCGTCGTGGAAGACGGTGATTTATTTATTTTATATGAGGATTACCAGGGACAACCCCAGCCTTGGCACGACACACACCCACACACTACAGAGACAAAGAAAACGCACTGGGAACTTAAACGAAAAAAAAAAAGTATAATGAAATTAAATTAACTCAATGAAAACAATAATACCACCCCTGATCCCTTTGGCGATATTACAATTAACAGAAACACGACAAACACGCAGTAAAGTCCATGTATGAAATGATCAGCGTGAAGTTATGTCCAGTGATTTGTATGGAAGCGAGGGAAATGGAAAAACACAGTCCTACTGGTAATTGCTGAAGTATGATGACCGATGAATGGTTCAGGAGCGCTCCTTCTTCCGTGAAAGCCAATGAATCCAGACAACGCCCCTCAGTAACAGTAAACAGGTAGACCTAATGATTCCAGACCCCAACAAACAACACAATCCAGGACACGAAGATGTAAAGCAGACAACGACAGGCAGTTCAACAGTTATAACAAGCACCAAACAAACAAGAACAAAACTTTTTCCCTCTTCGTCCCCTGCCCTCCTTTTGAACCCCTCTGGCCACCTTTGCCCCCAACAGCCCTGCAAGGACTGCTGGGAGATGCAGTTCTAACCAATGGTAGCACTGCTACAAAGCTATATGGCAACAACTCTAGGGGAAATAGGAAATTAAGACCAAAGATGTCTCACTCCCAGTTAAGACTATAAAATGAAATCAAAAACTCAGAATCAGTGTCTCCATGATGGGACAGTTAACTTTGTAAGCTGGAATGTTAAAGGCCTGAATCACGAATTAAAGAGAAAGAAAGTACTTTCTCACCTAACAGGTCTAAATGCTAAAATAGTATTTTTACAGGAAACCCACTTACTAAGCAAGGATCAGTTCCGGCTGCAAAAAGACTGGACTGGCCAAATGTTCCATTCTAGTTTTACGAAGAAAACTAGAGGTGTGGGAATTCTCATACATAGAACAGTACCATTTGTAGCATCAGATGTAGTACTGGATCCTGAAAGGAGATATGCAATGGTCATGGGAGACTTATCTAACTGTAAAATGATTTTGATAAATGTTTATGCACCTAATGTTGATGATAAGGAATTTATACAAAATTTATTTGCATCCATTCCCAATCTGAACACTCATAAAGTTATAATGGCTGGGGACTTTAATTGTGTTCTAAATCCACTTTTAGATAGGACTTCCTCCACAGGGGGAACAGTATCTAACACTGCAAAGATAATTACAAAGTTTATAACTGATCACAACTTATCAGATCCCTGGAGGTTTTTAAACCCAAATTCAAGAACATATTCTTTCTACTCACCAGTACATCATTGCTACTCAAGGATTGATTACTTCTTTATAGACAATAACTTCTTGCCTAAGATTAAATCTTGTAAATACGATGCTATTGTTATTTCAGACCATGCTCCTATGATCTTGGAGCTGAAATTACTAAGCCCCATACACTCACCCGCAGATGGCCTCAACCCGCTTCTATTAGCTGACGAGAATTGTACTGAATTTATATCCAAACAAATCAAATTCTTTCTAGAGACAAATACATCCCCTGAGATCTCTGCAGGAATACTCTGGGAAACTCTTAAGGCCTTCTTAAGAGGACAGATTATCTCATATCTTTCCCACAGAAATAAATCCGAAGCCAAGAAAGTAGCAGAGATAAAACGCGAAATTACTAAAATAGATGAAGAACATGCCAGACTACCAAGCGAGACTCTACATAGAGGAGGCAGGCTCTACATTCAGAATTAAACCTCTTGACAACTAAAGAAACTGAACAACTAATTTACAAATCCAGACATCATTATTATGAACATGGAGAAAGCTAATAAGCTTTTAGCTCAACAAATTCACAAGCAAGAAGTGCATAGCAATCTCGGTAATTACTAACGAATGGAGATAAAATCATCGAACACAAAAATATAATGTACACTTTTAGAGACTACTATAAATCCCTATATACTACTGAGTTTAAAGAAGACAATATACAATCTAATGCATTTCTGGATACATTACAGATACCACAAATTGACGCTATTAGTGTGGAGGAACTTGATAAACCTCTGCATTATCAGAATTACTAGATGCTATAAAGTCACTCCAAGGTGGAAAAGCAGCAGGCCCTGATGGCTACCCTGCAGAGTTTTACAAGAAATTCTCGCTCAGCTAGCTCCCTCCTATTAGCAACATTTACAGAAGCCAGAGATAACCAATCTCTTCCACAAACCTTTAGCCAAGCACTAATCACTGTCTTTCCAAAACAAAATAAGGACTTATTACAATGTGCATCATACAGACCAATTTCACTTCTGAATAACGACGTTAAAATACTCTCTAAAATCATAGCTAGAAGGATGGAGAAAGTGCTCCCTCGTAATATCACAAGACCAAACTGGATTTATTAGGGGCCGACACTTATCTTCAAATCTTGACGCCTGTTTAATGTAATATACTCACCAACTAAATCAAACACCCCAGAAATATTATTATCATTGGATGCAGAAAAAGCATTCGACATGATTGAATGGAAATACCTTTTACTATTGGAGAAGTTTGGGTTTGGCCCGAACATTTGTGCATGGATTAAATTACTGTATACTAACCCAGAAGCTTCAGTTTGCATCAATAACATTTGCTCAGACTACTTTAAACTAGAACGTGGCACAAGACAAGGATGCCCTTGTCACCACTGCTGTTTGCAAATGCCATTGAACCACTGGCAATACATTGTCGAAATACTGATCAGATAAAGGGGATTAGCAGAGAAGGACTGGAACAGAAAATCTCATTATATGCAGATGACATGGTACTGTATATATCGGACCCAGAAAATTCTGTGCCTGCAGTCTTAGCAGCACTCACAGAATTTCAAAAGATCTCTGGTCTCAGAATTAATCTGAATAAAAGTGTACTCTTTCCAGTGAATTCTCAAGCATATAATATTAGATTAGACACCCTACCTTTTATCATTGCAGAACAGTTTAAATACCTCGGGGTAAACATCACAAGTAAACATAAAGCTCTTTATCAACAAAATTTTGCGTCTGCATGGAAAAAATTAAACAAGACTTGCATAGATGGTCAACCCTTCATCTCACACTAGCTGGAAGAATTAACACTGTTAAGATGAATATTCTTCCTAAGCTCCTTTTTATTTCAAAACATACCAATATACATTAATAAATCATTCTTTAAGCAATTAGATTCAACAATAACCTCATTTATTTGGAATTCTAAACATCCACGCATCAAAGAGCGACCCTACAAAGACAAAAGGCAGAAGGTGGCATGGCTCTACCTAACTTCCAGTTTTATTACTGGGCAGCAAATATACAGTCGATAAGAACCTGGACACAAATAGAAGAACATACACAGGCATGGACCGCAATAGAAGTAAAATCCTGCAGTACTTCTTTGTATTCCTTGCTCTGTGCTCCAATAAACACACGTTATCGGCAATACACTAATAACCCAATTGTGCTCCACTCACTTAGAATCTGGAACCAATGTAGAAAGCATTTTAAGACGGAGAAGCTTCTTCTCTGGCACCTCTGCAAGAGAACCACCTCTTTCAACCTTCACAAACATATGCAGTTTTAATATCTGGAAAAATTTGGAATTAACTTGCTTAGAGATCTTTATATAGACAACGTCTTTGCATCCTATGAACAATTACATTCCAAATTTAACATTCCAGCTACATTTCTTTCACTATCTTCAAATCAGGAACTTTGTTAAACAGAACCTTCCAGATTTTCCTCATCTTGCACCCTCATCCATGCTGGAAAAATTATTGCTCAATTTCAAGGAGTTAGACTCCATCTCTACAATATATAAAATCCTTTTACAATCCCTTCCTTTCAAAGATCCAAGAGGACACTGGGAAAATGATCTCTCAATTAATATATCAGAAAAGGAGTGGAAAGTAGCAATGCAGAGAATTCACTCAAGCTCCATATGCACAAAGCATACAATTATACAACTCAAAATTATATATCGAGCACATCTGTCTCGACTAAAACTCTCCAAAATGTTTCCAGGGCATAATCCAACCTGCGAGCGTTGCAGCCAAGCCCCAGCCTCACTAGGTCACATGTTCTGGGCCTGCACCAAATTAACATTATTCTGGACAAAAATTTTTAATTACCTCTCAGACAGCCTTGGACTCACAATCCCTCCTAACCCATTAACAGCTGTGTTTGGGGTTCTTCCAGAGGGTCTTAAAGTGGAGAAAGACAAACAAATTGTGATTGCATTCACTACACTGTTGGCACGCAGACTTATTCTGATAAACTGGAAGAACCCAAACTCTCCTCTTTTAAGTCAGTGGGAAACTGATGTGTTATATTATTTAAAATTGGAAAAAATCAAATACTCAGTTAGAGGATCTGTACAGACCTTTTTCAAAACATGGCAGGATCTAATCAGTAATATTTTAAAATAAGTTCATAAAGCACAGAGAATTTTTTAATTTAGGTATTTTACAAGCCTTAAATTTTAACGTTATTTGGCTTGCTCTCTCTCTCAGGGTGGGGATCGATCTGTTCTTAACTCAATTTTTCTTTTTGTAAAATCTTGATTGCTTTATATGGATTGTAATAAAATTAATAAAAAAAAATTAAAAAAAAAGAAGACATCACATCAAAAAACTGGGAAATGTGAAGTTCACACAACACCAAAATAATAAAAACAAACTGGAGTGTAAAGTAAAGAAACTGGTGAAAGGCCAGGAGGACTTAAAACACGTTATGTCAGTAATTATAGGATCTACAAGGCCATTTGATATCCTGAGTCAGACGTGTGAAGACGTTGTCTGCCATTGTCATTTTCTGGAGTCAAGAAAGATACCGAAATACTCAAATGATTCTGTTGAATTCAGGGAGAAGGCAACTTAAAGGAATTCTAAAACTCAGAAATGATATCTTTATATGTTACTTACATCAGGTGTTTTGTTTAGGTGACGGATTATTATTTTTAATAAAACTAGTGAGCTCCACCGACTGCTCACTTCGCTCGCCCACACGCAGGTTTGGTTTGTGCGGTGCTTCAAACATTTAAAAGTCTGTACAGCACCTGTCCTTTTGTCTCACTGCCTTGTCTCTTCTTCTCCATACATCCTCTGCTCCAGTGGTGGTCCTGCTCCCAAGGCGCACCCCTATGAACAGGAAGATTTTCAATTCTTCTAATTGAGAGACAGAACTGTCCCCTCCGACTACACATGGAGCTTGATTCACTCCTGAAAGAGACTTATGTTTGTTTTAAGTGTCTGAATAACGTTTGTATCTAAAATCTCCTGTCTTATCTGTGCCACTCTGTGACCCAAGCGTGACTGCGTACGTGGATTTCACTTTCACCAAACCACAAATCTTTTAATTCTCGCGGAGAGGCCCCATCATTTTGAAGAAACACTACTTGTCCCTGATGGCAACACGAATTAGACGATCTACATGTATCTGATTTAAAGTTTCAATCCAAACAATATATTCAATCTCTTTTCTCTGTTCTGTTATTTCACCGAGTAATAATTTCAGTGTGTTTGTGCGAATACGATCTTTGCTATCATTTTTTGTAGACTTTCGAAATGGCTTAAGTCTCAATCTCGCAGAACTTGCTTCCGGCTCTCTGGACTTCCAAAAAGTCTCTTCAGAAAGATCACATCTCGTCTCTTATAATAGAGAGGTGTTTCTTATGTTTATATGTTTTGGTTTCACCAAAGCCTTCGATACCACCCAGCATTCCTTTTAAGGGGTCAGCTCAGAGATGTGCAGGTGGGTGAGCCTGTGGTGTCCTGGTGATGGACTATCTGTCAGGCAGACGCAAGGACTTTGTGAGCAACACTGGAGCAGCACAAGGAACAGGCCTGTCTGCTTTACTCTTCACTATGCGCACCTCACACTGCAAAGAACACAATTTCTCTTGTCTTGTACAGTATATCCAAAAATCACACAAGGAGTGTCTCAGTGGGCTCTAACAGGCCATGTTTTCAAGTATTCAAGTGGATACAGACAGACGACATCAACAGACAACACCAAACATGAGTCTCTGTTACCTTAGTTGGTTCTTTCTTATGCACTTATAGGAAAGGAACATAACTTGTGATTTTATTTCTCATTATTTTTATCCAAAAAGTTTCCCAGGAAACATCACTCATTAAGAACCAGCTTTTAAATGTTCTCGTCTCAGTTCTCCTTCAGTTCTTAGTTACTTATTAAGTTTCTCGAGTCAGCACTGTGATGGCAGTTTGTTTTTCCTCACAGGTTGTCTACACTCCCTAATAGCTCCTCTGTGTGTGTGAGACGCTGCTCTGAACTGAATCAAGTCCACTTTAGTTTTCTTACTGAATTTATGAAGAGACCCTCACAACAGCTAAGCCTTCTCCTTCATACAGTTATGTTGATGTCAACTCCCAGAATTCACCCCCTGGCTTTATCTTAACTACCGAGTCACAGTCAGAAGTTCTCAGACTCCGATCAGGTGAACTCCTGAATTGGTTTATGGTCACTCAGGTGGAGGTGAGGCTTTGTCCAGATCGCTGTGTCCATGGAGAGCTTCCTCTGTCACACATTTAAGAACATTCAGTTTTCTTTGTCTTTCTTCTAACAGATTCTTTTCTCTCTCTTGTCCTTTTCTCCTGTGACTGTGAGTTGTTCTGCAGTTTAAAGTCTTTGAGGTTTCACTCTTACTGGTTATCTTTTAGTGGCAAACAAATGTACAACTGCTGGTTGATGTCCCCCTTCAGTAATTCTACAGATTTTTTAGGTGGTCTCTCTTACTTGTGCACCTTGCTTTCCTTTAACAAGTCAGGACTAATTGAGACCCCCACATTCACCTCCATTACAGGGGTCTTCAGCTCTTACAATCTGGCATTACGTTACCCTTTGGAGCAGAAGAAATCATTGAGCCTTTGTGATGGCCACAATAAGGGTCTTACTACAGGACAGAATATTATCCAGGGGCAGAGATCAGAGGTCTAGTGCTTACAAAGGGTTATAAAGGATGGAGTGGACTTGCTGCTGTAGGTGTCTTAGATGAACAGAAATCCAACCTTTTACTGCTAATTCCTGCTAAGTGTTGTCCATCAAGTTGAGTTTTGGCTCCTTCTTCAGTCACAAAGTGATAAAGAGTGACATACTGAGACATCGCTGGGTGTCATTTGCTGTGTTTGATCAGACTGATCAGATGATACCCTAAACTGCCAAGAAGAGTCCTGGTGAAGTGAACTGACATCTGAGCTGAAGGTATGAGTCAATAAAAGAGGGGCAGGAGGTGGCAGCTTAAGAAAAAGACTTCTGACCAAGCAGTGCCAGCCTGTCCTACAATTACATGTCTGCTCTTAGGGACATCTGAAGAACTGATTTATGTAAATCAATCCAAATCAAGTGATAGCCAAACAACAGAAAACATAAATAGATAAAAAAAAATTAGACGCCGATATTAATGACCTGATTCTTATTAAACTGAAAAATATCAGGCCGCTTCATAGACTTCATTGTTGTTTAAGATGTTGGTTTCTAAACGTGTGTTCACCTGTGAGCCGAGCTCTTTTAATATTCCAGCGAGGACTCTGCCACATTTGTGTGACTCACTGAGACCTGGCAGAGCCGATGTGACACTAGTCCTTTATTTGAAGAAGCACCAAATGGTGGACTGAAGTTAAGTGTCTTTATCTGAACTTACTGTACATTGAGGTTGTGTAGTAGTGATGGGGGATTTGAAATTTGGCTTAGATGGTCAGACTTACACTTCTAGTAAGTTCTTTACACTCCTGCTGGACTTGTTAGGGTTTTACCAAATATGAAAGCTCAGAGTCTTTGTCATAATCATACATTTGGTGGGATTATCACTCAAGGTTCACGTGTGCTTTGTGCTGACGTGTGCTTTGCAAACGCTAGAGTCTGTTGAGAGTGTTGGTTTGTTCTGTGGTGTGAGATTTACATTAAAAAAATACATTTTGCTCTTAAAAACTTGGGTTTTGGTTGCCTCTAAGGAACCGTGTGGGAATTTTAAAGCTTTTTTCCCTTTAGAAGGGTTTTTTGCTTTTTTCACCGCACAAGAGCAAAAGTAGCTGGGTGTTTGGAAGTGCGCTTGGAAAGGTTATTTGTACTTGTTCTTTTTCTTGTTATCTGTATTTGAATTAGCATCGAGGCGGCAGGGTAGAAAGCAGCAGTAACTGATATCGGCATTTGTAAATAAATAACCGCGTCGTCGTAACAGCGATTCCTTAGTTTAAAGGAAAGGAAAAAAAGGCCGCGGCTGACTTCAAAGCAGTAAAAGGTGGAAACTCAGTAGTGCGCAGGTAAGCGGCCTGCGTTAAGACACCGTTCAGGCACAAGGAGCAGTAGGAGCAAATAAGGTAGTAAAGTTTTATTTATTTGTTTATTTTAGATTAAACAGTCCTTAGCGTCCAGAGGCAGAACAGTTAAGTGGGCGACAGCGTATTGGTTCATTAATACGGGGGAATACAAACAGTGCGAGTGAAGAGCTTATAAGTAAGAAGAGCGCAAAGCTAGAAGAGACAGAGAAAAGTAAAGTTAACCTCATAGAAAGGCAAACAGCAGGCAGCTGAGAGGGAGAACAGTACAGGAGCTTAAGGGGAAAAGGTGTAAAATATCTGTAGCAGATCTTAGTGTTACCATTTAAGTTAAGGAGCAGCTGAAAGAAGAAGAAATTTAATTTTAAGAAAGAAAAAAAATATATAGTTAAGGCAGCTTAGTAATCCCAAATCAAATTTTAATAATGAGGCCAGTGCAATGCAAGTCCTGTTGGATGTTGGACTTTTTAGATGATGGTTTGGAAGAGCCAGTTGTCTATGAGGGCTACATCTGCAAGAGATGCCAGCTGATCCAGCACCTCGAGCTCAGGGTCGCTGAACTGGAGGAGGAGTTGGCTGACCTGCGTTGTAATAGAGAATTGGCGGACTTGGCCCAGGTGTCCTTTAGAGAGATAGTGTGCACCCCTAAGGTGGCATGGGAGGAGATTCCAGACCAGACAGGTAGGAATAGGTGGGTCACGGTCGCAAGGCGTAAGGTAAAGGGTGCACACTGTCCGGGGGCATCAACCCCAGAATTAGAAGTGTCTAACCGTTATCATGTCCTGGCGGAGCTGGGCGGTGACTCTGATAATTCTGAGGTGGTAGGCAGGGTTGAGGAGCCCCAACGGGCCACCTCAAAACCAGTTCCCAAAAAGAGAGGTAGTGATAGTTGGGGACTCAATCATTAGGGGATTGAAGCGCAGGTGTGCTCCAGAGAGAGAGAGTCTCACGGTGTGTTGCCTTCCGGGAGCACAGGTGGGAGACCTCCTGGAAGGGTGGATAGGCTCTTGGCCAGAGCGGGTGGATCCAGTTGTCATTGTCCACGTTGGAACAAATGACATACATAAGGGTAGTCTGTCAGTTCTGCGATCCAAATTCAAAGAGTTAGGTACCAAGCTGAGGAGCAGAACTGACAAGGTAGTCTTCTCCGAAGTTCTGCCTGTGCCACGCGCCAGTCCAGGTAAGATTGAGGAGATTAGAAGGG
>NW_024383565.1:0-14602 GCF_016835505.1 Polypterus senegalus
AAATAAAAGATAGAAATTGATTTGCATTTCATTGGGGAAATAAGTTTTTGAACCCTCTAACAAAAAGACTTAATACTTAGTGGAAAAACCCTTGTTTGCAAGCACAGAGGTCAAACGCGTTTCTTGTAATTGATGACCAAGTTTGTGCACATTTTAGGAGGAATGTTGGTCCACTCCTCTTTGCAGATCATCTCTAAATCCCTAAGGTTTCGAGGCTGTCTCTGTGCTACTCTGAGCTTGAGCTCCCTCCATAGGTTTTCTATTGGATTAAGGTCCGGAGACTGACTAGGCCACTCCATGACCTTAATGTGCTTCTTCTTGAGCCACTCCTTTGTTGCCTTTGCTGTATGTTTTGGGTCATTGTGGGTGCTGGAACACCCATCCACGACCCATTTTCAGTTTCCTGGCAGAGGGAAGGAGATTGTCGCTCAGGATTTCCGCGATACATGGCTCCGTCCATTTTCCGTTAATGCGATTAAGTTGTCCTGTGCCCTTAGCAGAAAAACACCCCCAAAGCAAAATGTTTCCACCCCATGCTTGGCGGTGGGGCGGTGTTTTGGGGTCATAAAGCAGTATTTTTCTTCCTCCAAACACAGCGAGTTGAGTTAATGCCAAGAGCTCTATTTTGGTCTCATCAGACCACAGCACCTTCTCCCAGTCACTCTGAATCATTCAGGTGTTCATTGGCAAACTTCAGACGGGCCTGCACATGTGCCTTCTTGAGCAGGGGGACCTTGCGAGCCCTGCAGGATTTTAATCCATTCTTGGTGTAATGTGTTTCCAATGGTTTTCTTGGTGACTGTGGTCCCTGCTAATTTGAGGTCATTAACTAACTCCTCCCGTGTAGTTCTAGGATTCTTTTTCACGTTTCTCAGAACCATTGACACCCCGAGGTGAGATCTTGCGTGGAGCCCCAGAGCGAGGTCGATTGATGGTCATTTGTGCTCCTTCCATTTTGAACAATGCACCAACAGTTGTCACCTTCTCTCCCAGCTTCTTGCTAATGGTTTTGTAGCCCATTCCAGCCTTGTGCAGGTCTACAATTTTGTCTCTGACATCCTTGGACAGCTCTTTGGTCTTTCCCATGTTGTAGAGTGTAGGTCTGCTTGATTGATTGATTCTGTGGACAGGTGTCTTTTATACAGGTGACTAGTTAAGACAGGTGTCCTTAATGAGGGTGACTAATTGAGTAGAAGTGTCTAACCACTCTGTGGGAGCCAGAACTCTTAATGGTTGGTAGGGGTTCAAAAACTTATTTCCCTCAATGAAATGCAAATCAATTTCTATCTTTTATTTAAAGTTATTTTTTCGATTTTCCTTTTGATGTGCAATCTGCCACTGTTGAAATAAACCTACCATTGAAATGATACTGTACTGAGACTTTTCATTTTCTTTGTCATTGGACAAACTTACAAAATCAGTGAGGGGTCAAATAATTATTTCCTCCACTGTATATATATATATAAATATATATATATATATATATATATATATATATATATATATAGTGACAGATAGGGGGCGCTATCGACTCCTTGAACCCTCAGACCACACATCAGACACCAGATAAAAGTCCAATAATGAATTTATTGTAATAAATATGTGCACAAAACTTTTCTTCAGCCCGGAAGTACGTCATTCTTGCAATCCCCTCAACTGGGAAGTACTTCCGGGCTATAAGGAAAATACAAGTCCCTGGGCTTCCCTGCAGCGTCCCCTGGCAGCCCCCACATTATCCAGCAGGGTTGTGATGAAAGATGAAAGACTCCAAGGCTCATGATACCCTGCTGGAATTCGGGGCACCTCCATGTTGCAGAGAGGGCTCCATCTTTTATATATATATATATATATATATATATATATATACAGTGGTGTGAAAAACTATTTGCCCCTTCCTGATTTCTTATTCTTTTGCATGTTTGTCACACAAAATGTTTCTGATCATCAAACACATTTAACCATTAGTCAAATATAACACAAGTAAACACAAAATGCAGTTTTTAAATGATGGTTTTTATTATTTAGGGAGAAAAAAATCCAAACCTACACGGCCCTGTGTGAAAAAGTAATTGCCCCCTTGTTAAAAAAATAACCTAACTGTGGTGTATCACACCTGAGTTCAATTTCCGTAGCCACCCCAGGCCTGATTACTGCCACCCCTGTTTCAATCAAGAAATCACTTAAATAGGAGCTGCCTGACACAGAGAAGTAGACCAAAAGCACCTCAAAAGCTAGACATCATGCCAAGATCCAAAGAAATTCAGGAACAAATGAGAACAGAAGTCATTGAGATCTATCAGTCTGGTAAAGGTTATAAAGCCATTTCTAAAGCTTTGGGACTCCAGCGAACCACAGTGAGAGCCATTATCCACAAATGGCAAAACATGGAACAGTGGTGAACCTTCCCAGGAGTGGCGGCCGACCAAAATTACCCCAAGGCGCAGAGGCGACTCATCCGAGAGGTCACAAAGACCCCAGGACAACGTCTAAGAACTGCAGGCCTCACTTGCCCCAATTAAGGTCAGTGTTCACGACTCCACCATAAGAAAGAGACTGGGCAAAAACGGCCTGCATGGCAGATTTCCAAGACGCAAACCACTGTTAAGCAAAAGAACATTAGGGCTCGTCTCAATTTTGCTAGAAACATCTCAATGATTGCCAAGACGTTTGGGAAAATACCTTGTGGACTGATGAGACAAAAGTTGAACTTTTTGGAAGGCAAATGTCCCGTTACATCTGGCGTAAAAGGAACACAGCATTTCAGAAAAAGAACATCATACCAACAGTAAAATATGGTGGTGGTAGTGTGATGGTCTGGGGTTGTTTTGCTGCTTCAGGACCTGGAAGGCTTGCTGTGATAGATGGAACCATGAATTCTACTGTCTACCAAAAAATACTGAAGGAGAATGTCCGGCCATCTGTTCGTCAACTCAAGCTGAAGCGATCTTGGGTGCTGCAACAGGACAATGACCCAAAACACACCAGCAAATCCACCTCTGAATGGCTGAAGAAAACAAAATGAAGACTTTGGAGTGGCCTAGTCAAAGTCCTGACCTGAATCCAATTGAGATGTTATGGCATGACCTTAAAAGGCGGTTCATGCTAGAAAACCCTCAAATAAAGCTGAATTACAACAATTCTGCAAAGATGAGTGGGCCAAAATTCCTCCAGAGCGCTGTAAAGACTCATTGCAAGTTATACATAAGCGCTTGATTGCAGTTATTGCTGCTAAGGGTGGCCCAACCAGTTATTAGGTTCAGGGGGCAATTACTTTTTCACACAGGGCCATGTAGGTTTGGATTTTTTTTTCTCCTAAATAATAAAAACCATCATTTAAAAACTGCATTTTGTGTTTACTTGTGTTATATTTGACTAATGGTTAAATGTGTTTGATGATCAGAAACATTTTGTGTGACAAACATGCAAAAGAATAAGAAATCAGGAAGGGAAAATAGTTTTCACACCACTGTATATATATATATATCCTAAACAACAATGAGATAAGAAAGAAGCCAAATGGAGACATTGTCTTTTGTCTCCTACTTCTTAGATTTTTCTCCTGAGACAAAATACTGCCATTTTCTCGCAAATGTCTCCTCTTAAGTTTCAGCAGAGATCACAACAAAGTAACACAGGCTCAAAATCTACAAGAAGTGTGTTGACATTTTTTCATTTCTTTTTTTTTTTTTCATAATTTTAAAGTATTTGCATTGTCTGCTCAGTAATGTGTGGTGAAATATATGGACAGCTGTTTGTGGTACTAAAACACTACACTAAAAACTGTAGCCCTTTCTTCTAAATATTACTATTAGTTGCTCTAATTTATATTGGTGTGCTCCACTTATATCAAAGTTATTCTAAAAGAAAAGGTAGGTAATGTGGCATAGAGACATTAAGACTTTTGACTGCAAACCCTTAGATTGTGGATTCAAATCCCACTACTGACACCTGTGTGACCACAATTAAGTCACTTTATCTCCTTGAGCTACACATGGAAAAACAAATCATATGTAACCGATTGTATCTCAAATGTTATTATTAAGTCACCTTGGGTAAAGGCATCAGTCCAATAGTAAGTAGAAATCATGAAGTCTTGAAAGAGATTAAAACAAGACTAGCAAGAAATCTCACAAAATCTGACATGTTTTTCAAGTTAAGTTTTTAAATTTGACTCTTTTTACCTCACTTGTATTTAGTGTCTCCTTTTTGTTATAAAACCATTTCTCCTAGGAGTAACATCTGTGACAAAGTTAATTCTTAAATGAAGCTTAAATGTGAAACTCTTTTAAAGTCTCATGAGTCGTCAAAACTCATTTGATGTAGTAAAACATTTGAGCAGTAAGATTTTTCCATTGGTTTATGAGGAATCTCTAAACATGTCCCAATTTATTGAATTAAAACAATTAGGCAATTTTCCTCTGCTTCTT
Organism: Polypterus senegalus; assembly: GCF_016835505.1. Classification (NCBI taxonomy): domain Eukaryota; kingdom Metazoa; phylum Chordata; class Cladistia; order Polypteriformes; family Polypteridae; genus Polypterus; species Polypterus senegalus. Next base: position 4,428 of record NW_024383565.1, read on the forward strand.
TAGTCCATCTCCTAATCACTCCTACCTTTTCATTCTCTCTGGTAAGAGGCTACCCTATCTGTCACACTCTTCCAAATGTTAAATGCTTTTATTTCCTCACTTAATATGGTCATAACCATATTCCTCCAACGACAGGGTTAGGAGTACTCTAATGATCCAAATCACCATGAGATTGAAAAGATGAACCTCAGTAGATTGCTGCTGGCCGAGCGAACTGCAAAACACCAGGAGTTAGTTATTGTGTCCATTAGGATGAATGTCTACTGATGAAACTGATGCTTAATCTACTTCATGATGAGTTCAAAAAAGATTATTGTACTCAACAACAAAGTCTCAACAAAATGTGAAACTCCATAAAAACTTCAATACTAACCTACTAGGCTTCAACAAAGTTCACTTCTCTTATTAAAGTACCTTTTGGGCTCTACTAAGCCCCGTACACCAGTCAGGTTTTCCTTGAGTCCAACATGAGTGATCCCTGGATACAAAGAGAATATCTGTGGACAATTAATTGACTCTCATTCCTCAGGGTTGCCCTTTTATTCTGGGCTCCCAGATCATGTGATCAGAAAATGTGGTTCTCTTGCAATCATACTGGACCTCACTAGACAGGTCTTTGATCTTTGGACTTCCAGTGATGCTTCTGGTTATGTCTTGGCCTCACTGTTTCCCATAATATAATATACATTTTCATAATATATACTAACAAGAATAACCACTAAAGATTTTTCTTGGGAGAAATCTGAAATCTCACATGAACAGGAAATGCACAGTTTTGATCTTCATAAAATCACGTTGATGAAGTCGCATATTGAGCACTCATGGTCATATTTCCTGGTAGTGCCATAGTAATTGTTAAGAGATAAAGTTCTGAAAATGAAATTAAGTTACTAAAAAAACAACATTATGCTGCAAGAGAACGTGTGTATGAGGAGAATTCAAATTTCATGCTCTGCTTTTATAAAGAGTGCAAGGTAGACATGACTCGTTGGACAAACGCATGCATATTTGAAGTTGTCGTTAGTAGTGCTAGATGTTCTTTCCCCCCTTCCTGTTAGTCGTAATCAATATGTCGGAGCAGGAGGTACAAAGTAATGTTGTGCAGCAAATCATTATTAAATTTTTGACAAATGAAGAAGTCATTCCATCTCAGATTTATTAGAGACTTAAAAATCAGTTTGGGATGAGTGTCTCTCTCAGTATAGAGTGTATGATTGGTGCAAGTCATTCAGAGAAGGACTATCATGTTTTCGGTCGACTTAAGAAATTTTTAGGAGGGAAGAAACTCAAGTCGAATGAGGAGGTTATTGACGCTGTGCAAGAATGGGTCAACATGCAGTCACAAGACTTCTACTCTTCTGGGATTAAGACATTTCCTGAGCGATGGAACAAGTGGATTGCAGTGGAAGGAGACTACATAGAAAAATAGTGTGTAAGTCATTTCATCGTACTCAATAAATAATGTGCAGCTGTTTATATTTGAACGCCTCTCATAATTAAATTTAAACTCATTAAAACATGTTAAAATTGAAAACAAACTTAAACCAGTGGATTCCTTGGGCTTCAACACAATGGAAACAATGTTCAAAAAAACTTCAAAAACCAAGGAACAGTCAGAAAAATAGCCACCAGCAAAATCATGACATGTATGTGAGAAAACAGGAGAACATGCACTGAGTTGTTAAGAGTCCCTCAACTAACCACCCCATTTTTTCCATGTGCCCAGCTTAAATGTCACAATGAGGACGATTAAACTGTGACAGTCATGCACAAACTAAGTCTCCCACTCAGACTGGTTTTGTTTTTCTCGTCACTCTGAAGTCAACATCTGTTGCCTCCTTCGTGTTTTTCACACACTGCCTCCTTTACTTCAACTAGATGTCCTTCTTTATTAGATTTGAGGAAAACATCTGACTGCACGAATCGGCTTTCACTGAGGACTTTAAAGCTTCAGTGACACTCAGTGTAGAATTCATTACTATGCTAAACCTTCTTAATCCCCCACTTCTTCACTTATATTTATGAATTCTCATATCTTCTATCCTTTGTATATTTATGAAAGTGAAGTAAAATGCTCCCCTTCTCAGCTTTTTAACCTTTCTGTTCAGTGTCTTGACATTGCACTCCATAAACTGAACCTAATTGACTCCATCTTTGATAATAATGTCCTCTAGAAAATCTCCTTCTTCAATGTAATTTTTCTTCTTCAGGGCAAGGCTGCATCAGCTCTCCTTCAACATCATTAACCTATTCCTATGTAGCTTTGTTTGCCAATAAAATCATTTGGACAAAACCTATTGTGTTACTTAAAGCACCTCTGTCATGTGTTCCCTCTTCTGCTATCCATCCTACTGGTATGTTCATTCAGGTTTCTTTGCATTGATGTCACCACAATATTGTAGGATATTGCTGTTCCTCTTCTCCTAGATTTCTAACTTGGTGCTGGTTACATCAATTATGTGTTTGAATTGTTCTTGCAATGGACTGGAGCCGCTGTGTTGTCTTTCATAAGCCCAGAACTCTGGACAGTATGGTCCTGAATGGAATAAAATGGGTTTGACAATGTTCTTTTAAATTGAAATTAATACACTACAAAGTGTTAAATAAGTTGCCTTTTGGTAGTATGAAAGATTTGCCTATTTCAAAAGTGTTCACTGTTAATTTCCATTGTGGAGTCATGGGCTCCCTGAAAATAATCTAAGATTTGACACCTGCAGTGTTGATTTCACAATAAACAACTTGGTGTGTAAAGGTCACTGAGCTAACATCCTGCATTATTGCTCATACTGCAACTGCACTAATTTTGTTATCCTAGTAAATTTAAATAACTTTTGTCCATATGTTTGCTCTTTTTGCATATGACTTAATGGTGTTTAGGGCCTTCACTACTTTATTACTTCATAGTGAAATCTCAATTGACTAACATTGATGGTGAGGTGTGTCTGGTGTGCACTAATTTTACTCAGAATCATAATGAATTAAACCACAAAACAGGTAATTAAACTTTAATAAGCATGTTTTTTCAATAAATATAAGTGTGAGAAGAAACCCAAGAGGGGGCAGAAATTGATTGGTTGATAGCATCAGAATTTCCAGTGTCAACAAACTGCGCTCTCAGGTTTGTTTTTATTCCTTTTTTAAAGATTGTCTGAAGACTTTACTCTTATCTTGTGCCACAAAACATGATATGTATGAAACTTTATTTATTACACAAACATGTATCTACTTCCTTAGATAGATAGATAGATAGATAGATAGATAGATAGATAGATAGATAGATAGATAGATAGATAGATAGATAAAACTTTATTTGATATCTTACAGAACCTTATTAAATAAATAAGTACATGAATACATGAATAAATAAATATATGTAGACACACACAACAGAATGACTGAAAAAGGAACACAAATTTAAAATGAAGAAAATTAAACTTTTGACTTGGCAGTCACGGCCCCAGTGAGGCGCTATACAGGCATATTGCAATTTGATGTAAAGGGAGCCCCTGTTGTGTTTCTTGCCCCACTTCTGCTAAATGATTCTTTGTCTGAAAATCCTCAGTGTCAGTGTGTCAGGGGGAGGATGTGCAGCTTTGTTCATAATGGTCCTCAGTTGTGTTTTCATTCTCTTCTCCTTTACTACCTCCAGGGTGTCCAGAGTGTGCCCAACCACTGAGTCTTTCCTTTTAATAAGCTTGTAGATTCAGTGGACCTCTCTTGAAGTGTTGTTAATGGCCCAGTATACTACAGAGTAGAAAATCCCACTGACATTCACAGAGTTATAGAAAATGTTAAGGATGTCACTATCCACATGAAAGGAATGCAGTCTTCTAAGGAAGAACAGCCTGCTCTGTCCTTTCTTCTATGGTTACTGTGTGTTCTGAAACCAGCCCAACCTGTCATTAATGTGGATCCCCAAGTACTTGTAAGAGTGGACCACCTCTACGTTCACTTCTTGAATAGTAACATATGGGCTGTTTGGTGTGACAAAAGTCAATAACGACTTCCTTTTGTCTTCCTAGTCTTTCTGTACCAAGAAACAAATTTCTCCACCTGACTCCTATGCTCTGTCTCATATGGTGCCCTCCATAATGTTCTTTCTGGAACCTTCATGTGGATGGTGAAGACCATGAGAGAGCACATATAAGAAGTGTACGCATTTCTAAGTGATGTGACTAAAATGTTAGCAAATCCCCCTAAATGAAAGTCTGCAGGGTGCATTTTAATTAAATCTGAAATATTTGATTTGTAAATTTAAACTGTGAAGCAGGGGGGTAAATCAAGGAAAAATGCGTCTGTCAAAAACATTAACAGCGGGCACTCTGTGTGTGTGCATATATACAGAGATAGATAGATAGATAGATAGATAGATAGATAGATAGATAGATAGATAGATAGATAGATAGATAGATAGATAGATAGATAGATAGATAGATAGATAGATAGATAGATAGATAGATAATGTAATTTAGATAGCCCACCTTCTCTAATTGTGTTTGTGAAGACTTTGGAGTATCACAGATAAGCCTCAAGACCATTTGGAACTGATAAATTTGACTCATCATCAAAATCAGACCAAAATTAGGACATCATAAAAACTATGGCACAACTCATTATTTCAATAATCCCAAATAAAATGTCAGGTAGCTTTCTTTACAAATGGTTTGGAAACCAATACTCTTTAATTCAATCCAAAATTATATAAAATAAATAATATTAAAAGAAAAAGCTCCCTATGTCAGCTTAGTTGAAATAAAAAATCTAACTTCACAATTTATACAAATTTAAAACCTTTAGATGTAATAGTCATTTAGGATTTCCCCAATCCCCTCATCAAGGTAAGATGAAAATACTGTTAAATACACACACACACACATTCGAAGGTAGTATTCAAGAAACACAGCAAAGGGAAGCAGTAGATAGCGGAGTTTCCATCTTCACTCTCAAAACAAACAACCAAACATCCTCTTGTTGCTAATTATGAACTGCTGTTGTAGGCAGCCGGTGAAGTTGTTAACCTCATTAAGACCCAATTATTCTTTATTTTAACATATCAGCTACTCCTTGGGATTTTATTGAAAAAAATAACTACCACATAGCCATTATGTATTTTATAAGGATGTTGAGTGTTTTGAGTTCTTAAAAACGTGATTAAGGAATTATTCATTACAACTCATAAATACTATAAATGTGAACAGCAACAGTTATGTAAATTGCACATTTTCATACAAAGGTGTAGTTTATAGTGATTTTGTAATTAGAAAAAACAAATTGTAATAGGAATAAGAAGGTCTGCAATTGTTTTAGTGGCAAAAGTCAGTGGCTGATCTAACAATGCTGTATATCTATCTATTTTATGGTCCACTTGTCAAACACAAACTCACAGGTTGCACAGATGCTAGAGAAGATATAACTCTATGGCCCAAAGTCTCCTGAGCCCTCCTACACTTTTAAAAATACTGGTTCTTTAAATGGAATTTCATGGTTCTTTACTAGAATAAAAACTGAACTGACTGGTAGGCATCCTAGCAGGACATAAACAGATTAACCTGTGTTACTGTAAGCAGTGAGAGTTCTTTTAAACTCATGAGTCATTGATATTTCACAAATCTGTTACCATCTGTTCATGGTTATTTACTGCATGGAGCCTGTTATGGATCTTAATAACTAAATGTTTCTTTCTGGAACCTTCATGTGGATGGGTCTTTAGGGAACAATGGTTCCCCTATGGCATCGTTTTGTAAAAACCAATCTGGCATCTTTACTTTTAAAAAGTGTACAATTACTTTTGAAACTGAAAAATTAGGATTAGTTATTTCCATTATCCTTGAAATCATTTCAGCAATGCCGTGATTGAATAAACAACATTTTCTATTGTTTTATCTAATAAACTATCTGCTGTTATATTTGTCTTTCTTGAATGATTAGCATTGCTCAGGGAAAAAAAAACAGTGCAGAAATACATTACAATATGTTTTCATTTGGATTTCTTCTCCCTTCTAAGAAAATCCTAAACTGTTCTTAAGTATTTTCAAGCAAATAAATTCTTTAGAGGTCAAATTTAGAAAACACTGTTAAACTTCTTTGTATTTTCTTCTACGATAAGCTGCGTAGCTTCACGAGAAGAGATGCCTTTTATTGCCCATTTTTACCTAAGAGTTTACTATTCTTCTAAGTTTTGTATCAATTAGAAAGTGGATTTGTTTACTTGGTTGGCCCTGTATTATTAGCAGCACGACAGCTCCCTCTTCTGACTGTCATGTGTAAATTACTTTCATTCTTCGAGGATTTTAGATAGATAGATAGATAGATAGATAGATAGATAGATAGATAGATAGATAGATAGATAGATAGATAGATAGATAGATACTTTATTAATCCCAAGGGGAAATTCACATAATCCAGCAGCAGTATACTGATACAAAGAAACAATATTAAATTAAATAGTAATAAAAATGAAAAGAAAAAAAAAAAAGTATAATAATATATAATTTAGCATAATAATCTCAGTCCTCCTCTGGTTCCGTTGAGGTTATCAGGCCCGGCCTTAGTCCGGGGGCCCGGGCCCGGCGGCGGCCAGGCCCCCGGCCTGCCCCTCCGAAAAAGGGACGCAGGGTGATGACCTCGTAACGTTACAAGAAAACGTCTCCTTGGTCTAATTTTCACGCATTTCACAGAGCTTCCAGGGGGGCTCGGCCCCCCTCAGGGGGCCCCTAGACCCCCCTTTCACCTAGGGCCCCATAATACCTTAGACCGGGCCTGAGGTTATACTGGCAGCATTGTGCAAATGGCAGCAATCTTCTCTGGACAGGACGTCAGTTCATTGCAGTGCCTCCTCTCGCACACACACAAACCCGCACTAAGTCAACTTTAATACACCCAATTAAAACTACACAAAACTCTTTAGAAATTAAACACCAATCAGTTTAACAAGAATAATCCCCATGCAGAAATGACGAGAACGTGTAAACTCCACACTGGCCAGTGTTGTGCAGGAACTATTTCAAAAGGGCGCCTTCATTGAATAAGCTTATTTTTCTAAGAACGGTGAACTTAACGTAACGTATTTGCAAGTGAAGAACTTGAGCGTGAGCTCGTTCAGTTTTATATGACACTAGCAAAATACCAGCAGCGGCGAAGTACTGCATTCAAATTTTTATTAAGAAGAAAATTAAACCTTTTTAAACTGAAAATATACCAATAATTATTTGTTAAGGATCTCTTTGTATACCATGTTGTCAGTTCGGCCCTCCGGTTGTAACATGACCAAGCTGTGCGCTGAGCTTACTCTTGAGCATGTCTTGTCTCAAATCTCACAGCTTGGATTGCTGCTGTCATAATCGGTTTGAGTTTCATGGTTTGTTTCAATTCACGACAGTATTTGCAGGATTTGTTGTGTTGAAGTGACATTCGGTATCTGTCAAGCGTTGTAAGCACACAACGGTTTCATCGATAAAATCACATCCAGCTTTTGAGAGTTTAAACATTCATAAACATCAAAGTGTCCACTACTGAATGCGTCACCTGTGAATCTAAGATGTTTAAGAGGAATTGGCGGTTGTCGAAAGGTGTAAAATATTTGGCCATTTCGGTACACTTGAAAGCGACAACCGAACAATTCAGCGGCAACCATCAACTCACATGCAGAACCATAGGTGAAGGGCTTAAGCATTTCACTCTTCTAGTGCTCCTGTGTAGTATAATTATCTCCTGTACCGTCATCAGTCCACACCTTGAACCTGTCCCAGTCATTCAATACATAAGACCGAATGTTCCTCCGGATATCAAGGGTGAGCCTGATATGGCCGTGCAATATGTAACACAGAGAATGGAAAAGGTAGGTGCCATCTCGGGCATGGAAACCACTCGGTAAGTGACAGTTCTTTGATCGATAGAATTTCTTGAAGATGGGCCCATAAGTAACAAAGACTGTTGAAAAGTTCAATATGGCGGCCGACAGTGGCATCATACTACTGAAATAAGTGCATTACATTGGTTTCAGTTAGTGGAGGAAGCCGCCTACCAAATTTCAAGAAGATGGGGCCATAAATAAGAAAGTTCAACATGGGGGCGTTGTTGACCGTTATGACCATTACGTGTAGAATTTCGAAATGAAACCTGCTTAACTTTTGTAAGTAAGCTGTAAGGAATGAGCCTTGCAAATTTCAGCCTTCTACCTATCACGGGAAGTTGGAGAATTAGTGATGTTGGAAAATTCAATATGGCGGCTGACAGTGGCGTCATACCACGAAATAAGCACGCACATTGGTTTCGGTTAGCTAAGGAAGCCACCTACCAAATTTCATTGAAGATGGGGCCGTAAATAAGAAAGTTCAACATGGCGGGCGTTGTTGACCGTTATGACCATTACGCGGACAATTTGAAATGAAACCTGCTTAATTGTTGTAAGTAAGCTGTAAGGAATGAGCCTGCCAAATTTCAGCCTTCTACCTACACGGGAAGTTGGAGAATTAGTAGCGTTGGAAAGTTCAATATGGCAGCTGACAGTGGCGTCATACCACAGAAATAAGTATGTACATTGGTTTGGTTAGCGCAGGGAAGCCGCCTAACCATTTTCGTGAAGATAGGGCCATGAATAAGAAAGTTCAATATGGCGGGCGTTGTCGACCGTTATGACCATTCTGGCGTAGAATTTGAAATGAAACCTGCTTAACTTTTTAAGTAAGCTGTAAGGAATGGGCCTGCCAAATTTCAGCCTTCTACCTACGGGCAGTTGGAGAATTAGTGGCGTTTGGAAAATTCAATATGGTGGCCGACAATGGCGTCATACAACCGAAATAAGTACATACATCGGTTTTGGTTAGGCGCAGGGAAGCTGCCTACCAAATTTCGTGAAGATGGGGCCATGAATAAGAAAATTCAATATGGCGGACGTTGTTGGCCGTTATGACCGTTACGCATAGAATTTGAAATGAAACCTGCTTAACTTTTGTAAGTAAGCTGTAAGGAATGAGCCTGCCAAATTTCAGCCTTCTACCTACACGGGAACTTGGAGAATTAGTGATGAGTCAGTCAGTGAGTGAGTGAGTGAGTCAGTGAGGGCTTTGCCTTTTATTAGTATAGATTCTGGATCTGGTTTGTAATATTTTTTATTCGCTCTGGAAGCTTCAGTAAATGACTCAGTGAAAGGCAGATGGTTAACTCAGAAAAGCTTTTGATTAATTAAAGCACGTGAAACAAAACTTTACAAAAGACGCCGTCTCCATTACTTTCTGTTACTAACCACTCCCCTATTTATTCAAATATTTACGTTGGTTATCTGGTTCATAACAACTTTATGTAAAACCTTAATTCACAATATACCACATGGTTTAGGTCCAGATTAAACGTTTTGCCTTATTTTGTAATGTAGGGGTGGAGCGAATCAAATACGGTATAAGCACAAATAGTAGATTTTTACAAATATTTACAATTAGGTCCATAAATATTTGGACAGAGACAACTTTTCTAATTTTGGTTCTGTACATTACCACAATGAATTTTAAATGAAACAACTCAGATGCAGTTGAAGTGCAGACTTTCAGCTTTAATTCAGTGGGGTGAACAAAAGATTGCATAAAATGTGAGGCAACTAAAAGTATTTTTAACACAATCCCTTCATTTCAAGGGCTCAAAAGTAATTGGACAATTGAATCAAAGGCTATTTCATGGGCAGGTGTGGGCAAGTTATGCCATTATCAATTAAGCAGATAAAAGGAGTTGATCTGAGGTGTGGTGCTTGCATGTGGAAGATTTTGCTGTGAACAGACAACATGCGGTCAAAGGAACCCTCCATGCAGGTGAAAGAAGCCATCCTTAAGCTGCGAAAACAGAAAAAGCCATCCAGAAATTGCTAACATTTTACGAGTGGTAAAATCTACACTTTGGTACATCCTGAAAGAAAGCAAGCACTGGTGAACTCAGCAGCAAAAAGACCTGGGCGTCCACGGAAGACAACAGTGGTGGATGATGCAGAATCAATTCCATGGTGAAGAGAAACCCCTTCACAACAGTCAACCAAGTGAACAACACTCTTCAGGGCTTGGTCGGCGTCTAGATATCCAAGTCTGCCATAAAGAGAGACTGCATGAAAGTAAATACAGAGGTGCACTGCAAGGTGCAAGACACTCATAAGCCTCAAGAATAGAAAAGCTAGACTGGACTTTGCTAAAGAA